>NW_027139305.1:0-145766 GCF_035084215.1 Heptranchias perlo | reverse complement strand
TTTCCTTGATGTGGAGATGCCGTTGATGGACTGGGGTTGACAAATGTAAGGAATCTTACAACACCAGGTTATAGTCCAAAAATTTTATTTGAAAATCACAAGCTTTCGGAGGCTTTCTCCTTCGTCGGGTGTCTTCACTTCATCTGACGAAGGAGAAAGCCTCCGAAAGCTTGTGATTTTCAAATAAAACTGTTGGACTATAACCTGGTGTTGTAAGATTCCCTAATTTCCTGTGTGTCTACCGGCAGCATCCAGTCAGAAGACCCAATTTTCACCACTGCTGTGCCTCTCCATGCAGATGAGAGGAACAGGAGATTCAGGCACTAACACCTGGTTCCAGATGAAGTGATACTCATCACTAGTGGTGATCTCAGTGTAAAAGACCAATGATGCCATATCCCTCAGTAAAGGGGTAGTAATGGATTGTATAATAGGGCTGTTACTAGGGTTTTCATACTTTTTACTCATCAATTGATGAAGATTAGTTGAGGCAGAAACGGGCTGCCTATCATCGAAGAGTCTGCGATGCTCAATATCTACACTCACAAATGAAGAATGGTCACTTGGGTGAGATATTGGAGATTGACTGCTCGCTGTCGAACTGTACATGTGCACAAATCAACACCTTCAGGAGAGAAAGGGAGAGGGGCAAAGTGTCTCACTAGTGCTGTGTCAGGTACATAGACTAGGAGAGGGTGAGTAGATGGATTATCGTTATCAAAATCAAATTTTGAGGAAACATCACCCTATGCGAAAACAACAGTAATAAGTAGCAGGAACTCAGATCAAAAGACCTAGAAGTTATTGAAACTTCAGCGATTCTCTATAATTGACTGTGGCTCATAGTCACAGAAATTACAGCACTGAAGCCACTCTCTGATCCACTCCATTAATGATCTTTCCTTTTGGAGCCATTTTAAGTCTAGAGATCCTTAAGGCGGCACAGACACTGTTCTACTAAAAACCAGCTTCTTCTAAGAACTTATATTTGCGTTAATTGGTATGGCGTTAGTGAACCACACCAAAGAGTTAGCTGCTTTGTGGTGTGTCTGATACAAAACCTGAGGGAAGAGGAATAAGAGCCACAATGAATAGTTTCATTTTTCAAATTATTGAAGTGGTTAAATTATCCAGCACTGCGGTTTTTGTTGCATGTAATTTTATCTCCATTTATATTTTTTCCTTCTAAAATCTATTTTTTGCTGATGAAAAATACTGAGAATGTTCTATTTTTAAACTTTGTTTTTTTACTTTTACTGGTGAAGAGTTTTGATCGGGAATAGGGGAAAATTATGTTCTCTGGTTAGGTGGTCAGTGACAAAAAGCCATCAAGAGCGTTGATGAGGGTAGCACGGTTGATGTTGTTTATATGGACTTTAAAAAGGCATTTGATAAAGTACAACATAACAGGCTTGTTAACAAAATTAAAGCCCATGGAATTAAAGTGACAGTGGCTGCATGGATACAAAATTGGCTAAGGGACAGAAAGCAGAGAGTAGTGGTGAACGGTTGTTTCTCAGACTGGAGGGATGTATACAGTGGTGTTCCCCAGGGGTCAGTATTAGGACCATTGCTCTTTTTGATATATATTAATGACCTGGACTTGGGTAGAGGATATAATTTCAAAGTTTGCAGATGACACAAAACTCGGAAATGTAGTAAATAATGTGGGGGACAGTAACAGACTTCAGGAGGACAGAGACAGACTGGTGAAATGGGCAGACACATGGCAGATGAAATTTAACGCAGAGAAGTGTGAAGTGATACATTTTGGGAAGAGGAATGAGGAGAGGCAATATAAACTAAATAGAATCATAGAATCAAAGAATGGTTACAGCACAGAAGGAGGTCATTCGGCCCATCGAGCCTGTGCCAGCTTTTTTTAAGGGCAGTTCAGTTAGTCCCATTCCTCCGCTTTTTCCCCTGAGCCCTGCAATTTTTATCCCTTCGAGTACTAATCCAATTCCTTTTTTAAAGCCATGATTGAATCTGCTTCCACCACCCTTTCAGGCAGCGCATTCCAGATCCTAACTTCTCACTGCGTAAAAAAGATTTTCCTCATGTCGCCTTTGGTTCTTTTGCCAATCACCTTAAACCTGTGTCCTCTGGTTCTCGACCCTTCTGCCAATGGGAACAGTTTCTCTTTATTTACTTTATCTAAACCCTTCATGATTTTGAACACTTCTATCAAATCTCCTCTTAACCTTCTCTGTTCTAGGGAGAACAATCCCAGCTTCTCCAGTCTATCCACATAACTAAAGTCCCTCATCCCTGGAATCATTCTAGTAAATCTTTTCTGCACTCTCTTTAAGGCCTTCACATCCTTCCTAAAGTGCGGTGCCCAGAACTGGACACAATACTCCAGCTGTGGCCGAACCAGTGTTTTAGAAAGGTTTAGGATAACTTCTTTGCTTTTGCACTCTATGCCTGTATTTATAAAGCCCGGGACCCCGAATGTTGTTTTAACCGCTTTCTCAACCATTCTGCTACCTTCAAAGACCTGTGCACATATACCCCCAGGTGTGCCTGCACTCCTTTTAAAATTGTACCATTTAGTTTATATTGCCTCTCCTCATTCTTCCTGCCAAAATGTATCACTTCGCACTTCTCTGCGTTAAATTTCATCTACCATGTGTCCAACCATTCCACCAGCCTGTCTATGTCCTCTTGAAGTCTATCACTATCCTCCTCAAAGGTAGTGATCTCAAGATTACGACCAGTGCCACGTGCTAGTGAGTATAGGAACAGGAGAATAGACAGGATGAGTGCGTGGCTGCAGGGATGGTGTAGGAGGGAGGATTTAGATTCCTGGGACATTGGGACCGGTTCTGGGGAAGGTGGGACCTGTACAAGCGGGACGGGTTACACCCGAGCAGGACCAGGACCGATGTCCTCGTGGGGGTGTTTGCTAGTGCTGTTGGGGAAGGTTTAAACTAGAATGGCAGCTGGATGGGAACCTGAGCAGGGAGTCAGAGGCGGGGGGGGGGGAGAAACAAGGATAGAAACAAAAGACAGAAAGGGAATAAGCAATAGTGGAAGGCAGAGAAAACAAGGGTGAAAAACAAAAAAGGCCATAGTGCAAAATAAGACGAAGATGACTAGCAATCTTAAAAAGACAAGTCTAAAGGCATTGTGTCTTAATGCGTGGAGCATTCGCAATAAGGTCGATGAATTAACAGCGCAAATAGATATTAACAGTTATGATATAGTTGCAATTACAGAGACATGGCTGCAGGGTGACCAAGGATGGGAACTGAACATCCAGGTGTATTCAATATTTAGGAAGGACAGGCAAAAAGGGAAAGGAGGTGGGGTAGCGTTGTTAGTAAAGGAGGAAATCAATGCAATAGTGAGGAAGGATATTGGCTCGGAAAATCACCATGTGGAATCTGTATGGGTGGAGCTAAGAAACATCAAGGGGCAGAAAACGTTGGTGGGGGTTGTCTATAGGCCCCCAAACAGTAGTGGAGATGTTGGGGAGGGCAATATACAGAAAATTAGAGATGCATGCAAGAAGGGTACAACTATAATCATGGGTGACTTTAATCTACATATAGATTGGTCAAACCAAATTAGCAATAATACTGTGGGAGAGGAATTCCGGGAGTGTGTACGTGATGGTTTTCTAGACCAATACGTTGAGGAACCAACTGGAGAACAGGCGATCCTAGACTGGGTATTGTGCAATGAGAAAGGATTAATTAACAATCTTGTTGTGCGGGATCCCTTAGGGAAGAGCGACCATAACATGATAGAATTCCTCATTAAGATGGAGAGTGAAGTAGTTGAATCCGAAACTAGGGTCCTGAATCTAAATAAAGGAAATTACGAAAGTATGAGGTGCGAGTTGGCTATGATAGATTGGGGAACTTTACTAAAAGGGATGACGGTGGATAGGCGATGGCTAATATTTAAAGAACGTGTGTAGGAATTACAACAATTATTCATTCCTGTCTGGCGCAAAAATAAAACAGGAAAGGTGGCTCAACCGTGGCTTACAAAAGAAATTAGGGATAGTATTAGATCCAAAGAGGAGACATATAAAATTGCTAGAAAAAGTGGCAAGCCTGAGGATTGGGAGCAGTTTAGAATTCAGCAAAGGAGGACAAAGAGATTGATTAAGAGGGGAAAAATAGAGTATGAGAGTAAACTAGCAGGGAACATAAAAACTGACTGTAAAAGCTTCTATAAATATGTCAAGAGAAAAAGATTAGTGAAGACAAATGTAGGTCCCTTACAGTGAGAAATGGGGGAAATTATAATGGGGAACAAAGAAATGGCAGAACAATTAAACACATACTTTGGTTCTGTCTTCACAAAGGAGGACACAAATAACCTCCCGGAAATGTTAGGGAACCAAGGGTCCAATGAGAGGGAGGAACTGAAGGAAACCAGTATGAGTAAAAAATAGTGCGAGGGAAATTAATGGGGCTAATGGCTGACAAATCCCCAGGGCCTGATAATTTGAAGTCAATGGGAATCAGGGGGAAAACTCTCCAGTGGCTGGAGTCATGTCTAGCACAAAGGAAGATGGTAGTGGTTGTTGGAGGCCAATCATCTCAACCCCAGGACATTGCTGCAAGAGTTCCTCAGGGCAGTGTCCTAGGCCCAACCATCTTCAGCTGCTTCATCAATGACCTTCCCTCCATCATATGGTCAGAAATGGGGATGTTCGCTGATGATTGCACAATGTTCAGTTCCATTCGCAAGGCCTCAGGTAATGAAGCAGTCCGAGCCCGCATGCATCAAGACCTGGACAACATCCAGGCTTGAGCTGATAAGTGGCAAGTAACATTCGTGCCAGACAAGTGCCAGGCAATGATTATCTCCAACAAGAGAGAGTCTAACCACCTCCCCTTGACATTCAATGGAATTACCATCGCCGAATCCCCCACAATCAACATCCTGGGGGTCACCATTGACCAGAAACTTAACTGGACAAGTCACATAAATACTGTGGCTACAAGAGCAGGTCAGAGGCTGGGTATTCTGCGGCGAGTGACTCACCTCCTGACTCCCCAAAGCCTTTCCACCATCTACAAGGCACAAGTCAAGAGTGTGATGGAATACTCTCCACTTGCCTGGATGAGTGCAGCTCCAACAACACTCAAGAAGCTCGACACCATCCAGAACAAAGCAGCTTGCTTTCTTGGCACCCTATCCATCACCCTAAACATTCACTCCCTTCACCACTGGCGCACAGTGGCTGCAGTGTGTACCATCCACAGAATGCACTGCAGCAACTCGCCAAGGCTTCTTCAACAGCACCTCCCAAACCCGCGACCCCTACCACCTAGAAGGACAAGAGCAGCAGGCACATGGGAACAACACCACCTGCACGTTCCCCTCCAAATCACACACCATCCCGACTTGGAAATATATCGCCGTTCCTTCATCGTCGCTGGGTCAAAATCCTGGAACTTCCTTCCTAACAGCACTGTGGGAGAACCTTCACCACACGGACTGCAGCGGTTCAAGATGGTGGCTCACCACCACCTTCTCAAGGGCAATTAGGGATGGGCAATAAATGCCGGCCTTGCCAGCGACGCCCACATCCCATGAACGAATAAAAAAAAACAACCCACTCAAACCTCATCCTCAACTTACCTGCACTTCCTCACCTCCCCAGAACTCATCCCACCACTACCACTCAACCCAATCCTCATACATGTCATAGCTCTGGCTCATACTCACCCTCTGATGCATCTCTTTCACGGTCAGCCTTACCCAAACCGATGCACTCAGTGGTTGGCCACGTCACCATCCCTCACTCATGCCTCTTTTATTTTCTCCCCTCGTAGGAGTAGAGAGCCCAGAATGCATGGGAGAGGGCGAATCCTGGAGGGGGGCCGCTACATCAGGTCGACCTCTCGGGCACGGAGCAGGAGGCTCTTGTACTGAGCCGCACCCTCGAGTGCCTGTCCGCCGGGGATGCCGAGACTGCCACCCGACAAACGGCTGGTGACAGAACTTTAACATTCAGCACTCACAATAGCAAATGATGTTAACATTCCTCGTCATCTTCAGCACTTCAACATCTGTCATCATGTCAACTCTCTTCCGCAAACGGCAATTGATACTAGCTCAATTGCTAATTTTAAATCTGAGATAGATAGCTTTTTGCCAATCAAAGGTATTAAGGGATATGGGCCAAAGGCAGGTATATGGAGTTAGATCACAGATCAGCCATGATCTTATCAAATGGTGGAGCGGGCTCGAGGGGCTGAATGGCCTACTCCTGTTTCTATGTTCCTATGTTCCTATGCTTAATATTGCCTTCTGTTCTCTTACAGGGCATTCAGCGACCACCGTGACGGCGGACGGCGATTCTTCAGAGGACCTGCCAGCCTCTGAGGGGGCACCGTCACATCCACCAGCGCAGATACACACACCTCGGTGGGTCCCCGTCCTCAGTTAGTTGGGGTCGTACATGGTAAGTCACCACACACAAGTGAGCACGAGCAGACACTGGTCAGTGGGACCACTCCTCTCCAGGCTCTGCTCAGCTGGACCCAGATGTTGAACCCTGGGGGCCATCCTTTAAAAGGAGAATGATCGAGGGGCAGCAGTGCATTTGTGAGGTGCTGGAACAGGTGCGACGCGCACTCTCCACAATAGCACAGAGGATGGAGGAGTCCAACTCCTGCATGAGTGGAATGGTGGCACAGGTACAGGAGGGGATCTCTGAGATACTGTCACAGGGACGTGAGGGAATCTCTGAGATAGTGTCACAGGACGGGAGGGAATCTCTGAGATAGTGTCACAGGGACAGGAGGGAATCTCTGAGATACTGTCACAGGACGGGAGGGAATCTCTGAGATAGTGTCATGGGTAAGTGCGGGAATGTCTGCGACGGAGGGAAGGCTAGCCTCCATCGAGCATCAAGCACAGCTCACCAGTGAGTCCATTGAGGCCCTGACAACGGCCCTTCGGACTCAGGGTGAGCAACTTTCTGCCGCCTTAAACAGGCAGATAGACTGGCACTGGCCTTACTAGGCTCTACACATGTCCTCCAAACTCCAGCAGGGTGGTAGGAGTGATGAGGGCCTGGCACAGGAGAGGGATAGTGGCGAAAGGGGACATGGAAGTGAGGACGCCACTCAAAGCACTCCCACGTTTCACCCATTGACCCCCCTCTCAACCAGTACCCGCAATGCCGCCTCCTCTCCAGGTGGTCGAGTCTACCCCTGCACAGGTGCAGGTGGAGCAGTCTTTGGAGGGGCCCTCACGGGCACCAAAACCCAGAGGGCGTCGGCCCAAAGCATCTAATCGGTCAGGGCATGAACAAGACCAACCTGCCACTACCTCTGCTGCAGCCACAGGGGATGCACCAGGTAGGAGTGGTCGGAAGTGAAAGGCGAAGGTTTTGTGCACAAAGGGGAGGCACAGGGTGTTTGACGGTTTGTCATGTTTTTTATTTATATTTAATTTTTGTTAATGGCACATTAAATATTATTATTGTCACGTCTTGGCCATTCTTGACTGGCTTGTGTAATAAGTCCCTTTCATGAGGTTCACCATGACCACCCACACTTGATGCCACCCACTGGGTCACCCTACAGTGGGTGTAGGTGTAGTTCCACGACTATTTTGTGCAGGTGCCTGTGGCGCAGCACTGTGTTGTGGAGCTCCACGTGGCGGAGGTGGACATCGTGCCTGGCGAGGCTGGTGACGTTGCTCGTCCTCGGATGAAGTGATGAATGCGGCCATGGCGTCCCCCCATCCTGACGGTGTGAGTTTGAGGGGTCCGCAAAGTAGGTAAATGTGTTTACACAGCAGAGTTTAGGGTATAAACTAATAATTTTGAGTGGAAAGACAAAGGTGTTGCAGTCAAAACTTTGTCTGAAGTGACAGAGTGGCCTGCTGCAATAAATGAGGTTTTCCCCCCACCTGTCAAATGATCCTTTGCATCTCCCACTGGCTCCTGACTGAAACACGTCTGCTCCAACAGGGAGTGTTTCCCACAGCACGGGAAACACGCTGAGGATCCTTCAAAATTGCACCCCTGCCAAAATCTCCAGTCATTAAGGTCTGTCGAGCACTTCAACTACCTAAATAACAATGTAAATTATCATCCTGCCGGCTTTAATTGCCAGTGGGAGTCCTGCATGCTGGAGCTGCGCGCGCCCGAACGCATCATTGGGGAACCCGGAAATCAACGGGTTGGAGCCGGGCTCCGAACCCGCTCCAGGATTCCGCCATTTTAGGAGCCCCCCTGCCCCCAACGCACCCGCCCGGCCATCTGAAAATCGGCCCCAAGAAATGGGCTGACTCTTCTTCCTTTGTCTAAAGAGATACTCGACGCCTCATTGGCCACCTCGCTCTTTAGAAAGACCCCAATAGGGCAAGGACCCTTATCAATAGCTGGCCCTGGGTCCACCCCCAAAAAAGAGCACCGCGCACGGATATCAGGGTGTAGAGACTTAGCGGGGGTAAGGTAACTACGGCTGACTTTGGAGGCCCACCATGCAGTGTTAAGAGGCTGCAGGCGGAGCAGGACTGAGTTTGAGGAGTCCAAGAGGTCACCCCTGGCGGGGCAGAAGACGTGTGAATAAACGAGGGACCCCAGGCGGGGTGGAAAGCAGCTTCCTTTAAGACGCCTGAGGTGGACACAACTCTACCCAGTGCGGACCGGGTGATGTGATCTCTTGCTCTGTGTTGTAAATCACTGAGTGTGTTGGTCCTTTTGTGAATTTCAATAAAGCACCTTTTCACCAAATTGGAGTCAGGTCAATTACCGATAACTGAGAGTAAAATCTCACAGAATTGGCGACCACGAAGGGATCTGACTCAAATTGGTGCTCATTTGGCTTCACAGAGAGTCTTAGGACTGACCTATTGCGCGCGGTACGTCGGCTTAGAAGAGCAAACCGAAAGGGAGTGCATTTGCTGGTGGTACTCGTGTTTAAGGGGATGGTTAGTCACACGATAAATGTGGAGTCGGTCCTACAGGTCGAATGGGAGAAGTTAAATGATACTGAAACAATTAAGATAGTTACAAGTGATAGCAAGGATAGCCTCCCTGCCGTGATGGCTTTCATCCAGAAACAATTGGATGAGGGTACCATCAACCATCAAGCTAAACCATTCCACCCAGTAAAGTTCCTCTGGGCCCATGAAAGATAATATAATGGGATGCGCAAAATTAGATGAGAGGAAGTGATTGAAGATTAAAGTACAGAAATAGAGAAATTACACCACCAAATGGGAGTCTCTCGAAAGTCATTTACCTGGGCATGATTTACCAAAAGATATCAATCTGGTATAAATATACGATCTAGTGAAAGTCAGGAAAGTGTAGTTGGGAATAGTAAATTGATAGCTTTCTCTTGGAGATATTTGTGTCATTGCCGATAATGAACAATGAGAAAACTTCATTCGTTAACCTGGTCACTACCCTGACATCAGGATCATGCAGAGGGAGATAAGCAAAGACCTCCAGGTGACGATCCGGATTCTTTCCCCTCAGTCTGGTTCAGTAAAAACTGAAGTCGAATACATTTTAAAGTTCAGCACATCTTTAATAGCAGGGTTCTTAGTCTGCAGCATTGATTTGGACTCCTGATAGAGTCTCTCTATGCTGGCAGAGCAAGAACAAAAACATACAGAAATCCACACGTTTTTATACAAATCAATAGGGTTGGAACATACTTAACGAGGGTCAACACCAATCATAAGCCGGGCACAGGTTGCCATGCGGGGTTACATTATTTCCGGCCAATCATAGATCGTCCATGTGCTGATCATGTTGCTGTTAGACATCAAAGGGGATAACTTCCTCACCTTCCAACTTGGAATGTTCTTCCCTGTTCCTTCTGTTCCTTATCTCCCAACCTGGAATGTCTTTCAACTTTGGCTAAGCTCGTTACCTATATTGATCTGCCATAAACATGGAGACATTCAGACCAGTCCTTGACTCACATCAAAGACTCTACATTGATAAGACCATGCAAACAGATGGCCCAGCAGGAGGGCCAGGCCACCTGTACCAATCTCAGTTACTAACTAATTAACCCTTTCTAACCATTTTGCATTCTGCTTCTTTGCCACATAGGCATCTTAATATTTTACCGAAAACTGACCACGTAGGGATTCTCACAGGCACCCCTGATCTTTTTGATAAGATAACCTGAAAGCCTGAGAATGGCTACTATGGACATGAAAGATACAAATGTATGTTGCCATCATCTGAAACAGAGACCAGGATGAAGAACATGATTATAAAGGCCTATGGCCTGGTGAGCTCGTGGAAGCACTCTTTAAACAAACCAGTTGCTTTTATAAGATTGAATCTCACTGGACATATGATGTTTGCCACGGAAAACACGTTTGGAAATACCATGAGGAAAAAGAGACTGGTCGGCAGGAAGTTAATATCCAAGAACATTGCCTCTGATATGTTGCTAGTATGTGGAAATACATGATGTGGAGAAGATACATGAAGAAGATGCACTGAAGAACGGGTCTCAGACAGGCTCAGTTACTGGATACATCATTAAATAAATTTAAAACAGAAATCAACAGTTTCCTCGAAGTAAAGGGAATTAGGGGTTACGGGGAGCGGGCAGGAAATTGGACATGAATTTAGATTTGAGGTTAGGATCAGATCAGCCATGATCTTATTGAATGGCGGAGCAGGCTCGAGGGGCCGATTGGCCTACTCCTGCTCCTATTTCTTATGTTCTTATGTTCTTATAACAGCACGACATGAAATGGTTAATATGGCTCAGGACAGTGAGAAAATCTTTTAAGCAAGGCACTGACACATGCTCCATAGAGAAACCAACTAATTAATGAAACAATCAGGAAACACTGGTACCAAACAGAGGGATTGAAATTAAAGTAAAGAGGGGCATTGACTTGGCTTGCTCTTGCATAGAGCTGGCATGGACTCGATGGGCCGAATGGCCTCCTTCCGTGCTGTAACCTTTCTATGATTCTATGACATAGTAATTTGGATTTCCAAAATTCATGGTTAGGTAATTTTCCGTTAACAATGAAATTGGGAGAAATAATACTTAGAAAATATCCACAAGATGGATATTAATAAAAGGAGAGCTGGAGAATCTTTTAAGTTCATGATTTCTTGGTATTATCATACACTGTAGGTTTCTGTATTAACCAGATGAAACTTATATATATATACAATTAGACAAGACCAAGAAGAAAGTTACTGGGTAAAGTGAGGGGCCATTTCCGATTGTAGACTGCCTCGTAAACTGGTACAGTTTCCCAGGAAGGGAAAGGAAAAGAACACAAAATGGTACCACATCAATCAGTTAAAGTCAGGAACGACTGAATTAATTAGTGAGGACACCTCTGCACTGAACCAGGGGCTTTAACTCAAGTAAAACTATTCCACCCCACGAGTAGAGTCTGAGCATTTAGAAAGAGGTCGGTGCTGGTGGAGATGATGTTGCCAGTCTACCGGCAATAATACCAGCCTACCGGCAATAAGAAAGCCAAAGGAATGATGTGCGGCCCCCATGGTCAAATAGCCACTAACCGATAGCCAAAGAATTATACGCAATGCTATGTTTATATGTAACTATGTACTGCTCTTTATCCAATTAATATTTTATATCTTGTAGATGTGTGAGACAGGGAGGGGTGGCCATGGTAGTCCCCAGGTCCTGACGGACTTTATCCTAGGGTCTTAAAAGAAGTGGCTGCAGAGATACTAGATGCATTGGTATTAATTTTCCAAAATTCCCTAGATTCTGGAAGGGTCCCATCAGATTGGAAAATAGCGAATGTATCTCCTCTATTCAAGAAAGGAGGGAGACAGAAAGCAGGAAACTACAGGCCAGTTAGCTTAACAAGATGTAACGAGTGGAGTGCCACAGGGCTCAGTGCTTGGGCCTCAACTATTTACAATCTATATCAATGACTTGGATGAAGGGGCCGAATGTATGGTTGCTAAATTTTCTGATGACACAAAGGTGGGTAGGAATTAAGTTGTGAAGAGGACATAAGGAGTCTGTAAAGGGATATAGATAGGTTCAGTGAGTGGGAAAACATTTGGCAGATGGAGAATAATGTGGGAAAATGTGAACTTGTCCACTTTGGCAGGAGGAATAGAAAAGCAGAATATTATTTAAATGGAGAGAGATTGCAGAACTCTGAGGTACAGAGGGATCTGGGTGTCCTAGTACATGAATCACAAAAAGTTAGTATGCAGGTACAGCAAGTGATTAGGAAGGCGAATGGAACGTTGTCATTTATTGCAAGGGGAATGGAATATAAAAGTAGAGATGTTTTGCTCCAGTTGTACAGGGCATTGGTGAGACCACATCTGGAATACTGCAGTTTTGGTCTCCTTATTTAAGAAAGGACATAATTGCTTTGGAGGCGGTTCAGAGAAGGTTCACTCGACTGATTCCTGGGATGAGGGGGTTATCTTATGAGGAAAGGTTGGACAAGTTGGGCCTGTACACACTGGAGTTTAGAAGAATGAGAGGTGATCTTATTGAAACATATAAGATCCTGAGGGGACCTGAAGGGGTAGATGCTGAGGGGATGTTTCCCCTTGTGGGTGAGACTAGAACTCGGGGGCCACAGTTTAAAAATAAGGGGTCTCCCATTTAAGACGGAGATGAGGAGAAATCTTTTCTCTCAGAGGGTCGTGAGTCTGTGGGACTCCCTTCCCCAGAGAGCGGTGGAGGCAGGGTCACTGAATATTTTTAAGGCTGAGTTCGATAGATTCCTGATTAACAAGGGAGTCAAAGGTTATAGTAGGTAGACGGGAAAGTAGGGTTGAGGTCACAGCCATGATCTTATCAAATGGCAGAGCAGGTTCGAGGGGCCGAATGGCCTACTCCTGCTCTTAATTTATTTGTTCGTATGTTTGCATTCTAATTGGGATCTGGACATTGGGGGTTCCTGGGGAGTTTAATCCAGCCGGACTGTGTACTGAGGGTAGAGGTAGGTGAAGGGAACTGGACAGGCATGTATTGCTGCTCACCTCCTCAAAGTCTTGCAGCTCCTGGTGAGCATTTACTTAATGTATCTTACTCGCCTTGTTAAACGAATAATTGCAAAATTAAGATGCCGTATCGAGGACTTAGAAACAACTCAGTTTCTGAGGCAACTCCAGTGAGGGGTCGGAGAGGACTCCTCCCCCTCAAGGCAGGGACTATAAGATTGTACCCTTCCTGCCCAGTAATATAGTGGGTGAGTGGAATTACTGTAATGATGTCTGTGTGTATATCTTGTTTTTATATGACCTTTTACATAATTCTGTGTGACTAAATGCTATGGTGCTGGATGTATAAACCACGTGGGACTGATATCAGAGCAGGGGGCGGGCTCTTAAAACTGTCAACTTGCAAGAAAGGCAGCCTCAGCATCCCGCCTTAAAAGATGAAACAACCTCCACATCCTGACTCAGTTAACGCTGGGACCCTTATCAGACGCTGGGTAGTTGTAAATAATGGAGCCTTACAGGCTGGTCCATAGACTCTGGGATCTGAGGGAGTCAGGGGAGGCCGGGGGAACCATGGATTCCCAACGTGGACACAGGGGCACGACCCGATAAGGTCAGGCAAAACCAGTGAAATGGAGGATGGGCCTTTATGTCATGAGGCAACCACATTCCACACATGTAACTTGACTCAATGTAACACATGTATTTTTGATATGTAACTTTCTCCCTTCTGTACTAATCACTACAGAGAGTAGTGGTGAACGGTTGTTTTTCGGACTGGAGGGAGGTGTACAGTGATGTTCCCCAGGGGTCAGTGCTGGGACCACTGCTTTTTTTGATATATATCAATGACTTGGACTTGGGTGTACAGGGCACAATTTCAAAATTTGCAGATGACACAAAACTTGGAAGTGTAGTGAACAGTGAGGAGGATAGTGATAGACTTCAAGAGGATATAGACAGGCTGGTGGAATGGGCGGACACGTGGCAGATGAAATTTAACACAGAAAAATGCAAAGTGATACTTTTCAGTAGGAAGAACGAGGAGAGGCAATATAAACTAGAGGGCACAATTCTAAAAGGGGTACAGGAACAGAGAGATCTGGGGGTATATGTGCACAAATCGTTGAAGGTGGCAGGGCAGTTTGAGAAAGTGGTTAAAAAAGCATACGGGATCCTGGGCTTTATAAATAGAGGCATAGAGTACAAAAGTATGGAAGTCATGATGAACCTTTATAAAACACTGGTTCAGCCACAACTGGAGTATTGTGTCCAGTTCTGGGGACCGCACTTTAGGAAAGATGTGAAGGCCTTAGAGAGGGTGCAGAGGAGATTTACTAGAATGATTCCAGGGATGAGGGACTTTAGTTACGTGGATAGACTGGAGAAGCTGGGATTGTTCTCCTTGGAACGGAGAAGGTTGAGAGGAGATTTGATCGAGGTATTCAAAATCATGAAGGGTCTAGACAGAGTAGATAGAGAGAAACTGTTCCCATTGGCGGAAGGGTCAAGAACCAGAGGGCATAGATTTAAGGTGATTGGCAAATGAACCAAAGGTGACATGAGGAAAAACTTTTTTACACAGCGAGTGGTTATGATCTGGAATGCACTGCCCGAGGGGGTGGTGGAGGCAGATTCAATCATGGCCTTCAAAAAGGAACTGGATAAGTACTTGAAAGGAAAAATTTGCAGGGCTACAGGGAAAGGGGGAGAGAGTGGGACTAGCTGGATTGCTCTTGCATAGAGCCGGCGTGAACTTGATGGGCCGAATGGCCTCCTTCCGTGCTGTAAACTTCTATGATTCTATAGTAATTAACCATTTAACCTAGAAACTGTCAGCTTTACAAAAACCCTTAAAATGCCTTAATACAATTAAAAAGAATATGAAATTGCTCGCTCAGTACACAAGCAGTAAACATAGTTACATTAACATGTTGCTCAGTCATGTCCACAAGATAAGGAGTTAACTGTCCTTGTGAGACAATTAAGTCTCAGAGCTAACAGCCTGGGACAAGACAGGGAGAGTGAGATAACAGGTCCAAGCCGCCGACTCCGGCCTTGGAGAGAAGTTAGAACAAGATAAGTTGGAGGGACCGGCCCCCTGTCGTGTTGGAAGCCAATGATTGGTCAATACAAAGAGGGTATGACAGGTTGATGGCCACTCAATCACCCCTTGCCCTTGAAATAGAGAGGATAAAAAGTGGGCTGACTCTTCTTCCTTTGTCTAAAGAGATACTCGACGCCTCATTGGACACCTCGCCCTTTAGAAAGACCCCAACAGGGCAAGGACCCTTATCAATAGCTGGCCCTGGGTCCACCCCCAAAAGTGGCATAAAAAGAGCACCGCGCACTGATATCAGGTTGTAGAGACTTAGCAGGGGTAAGGTAACTACGGCTGACTTTGGAGGCCCACCATGCAGTGTTAAGAGGCTCCAAGTGGAGCAGGACTGAGTTCGAGGAGTCCAAGAGGTCACCCCTGGCGGGGCAGAAGACGTGTGAATAAACGAGGGACCCCAGGCGGGGTGGAAAGCCGCTTTCTTCAAGACGCCTGAGGTGGACACAACTCTACCCAGTGCGGACCGGGTGATGTGATCTCTTGCTCTGTGTTGTAAATCACTGAGTGTGTTGGTCCTTTTGTGAATTTCAATAAAGCACCTTTTCACCAAATTGGAGTCAGGTCAATTACCGATAACTGAGAGTAAAATCTCAGAGAATTACTGTGGCTGCAGTGTGTACCATCCACAGGATGCACTGCAGCAACTCGCCAAGGCTTCTCCGACAGCACCTCCCAAACCCACGACCTCTACCACCTAGAAGGACAAGAGCAGCAGGCACATGGGAACAACACCACCTGCACGTTCCCCTCCAAGTCTCACACCATCCCGACTTGGAAATATATTGCCGTTCCTTCATCGTCGCTGGGTCAAAATCCTGGAACTCCCTTCCTAACAGCACTGTGGGAGAACCTTCACCTCACGGACTGCAGCGGTTCAAGAAGGCGGCTCACCACCACCTTCTCAAGGGGCAATTAGGGATGGGCAATAAATGCCGGCCTCGCCAGCGACGCCCACATCCCATGAACGAATAAAAAAAAGTAGTTAGGGGGAAGAGATAGCAGAGGTATTATTACACATATATATAAATTCATTCGAAAAGGGAATAGTGGCAGAGGACTGGTGGACAGCTAAAGTGATTCCTATATTTAAAAAGGGAGTGAGATCAAGTCCAGGGAACTATAGACCAATTAGCTTAATGTCGGTGGTAGGAATGATAATGGAATCCTTACTCAAAGATATAATAGAGAAACATCTAGAAACTGAAAATATAATAAAGAATAGACAGCACGGATTTCAAAAGGGAAGGCCATGCTTGACCAATCTTACTGAATTCTTTGAAGAAATAACAGAAAGAGTAGACCAGGGTAACATAGTCAATGTAATAGATTTGGATTTTCAAAAGGCCTTCGATAAGATGCCGTTTGGTAGACTCATGGCTAAGGTCAGAGCATGTGGAGTCAGGGGACAGGTACACGAGGGAGAAAGGAACAGAAGGATGTGCTGATAGGGTGAGATGAAGTAGGGAGGGAGGAGGCTCGTGTGGAGCATAAACACCGGCATAGATCTGTTGGGCCGAATGGCCTGTTTCTGTGCTGTACATTCCATGTAATTCTGTGTAAAGACAATTGTGATGTACAATATGAGTGATGAGCTAATCAAGTCAGTTGCAATTGCAAAAGCTCCTGTCTATTGCTCTGACTTTGGGATCTCCCAATCCCACTGCGATTCTCCATTTCACTCCCCCCTCTTCACACCCCCCCCGGCTCCAGCATGCAGAGACCACACATCGTACAGAGACCACACATCGTACAGAGACCACACATCGTACAGAGACCGCACATCGTACAGAGACCGCACATCGTACAGAGACCGCACATCGTACAGAGACCGCACATCGTACAGAGACCGCACAAACGGACATAGACCGCACATCATACAGAGACCGCACATCGTACAGAGACCGCACATCGTACAGAGACCGCACAAACGGACATAGACCGCACATCGTACAGAGACCGCACATCGTACAGAGACCGCACAAACGGACATAGACCGCACATCGTACAGAGACCGCACATCGTACAGAGACCGCACAAACGGACATAGACCGCACATCGTACAGAGACCGCACATCGTACAGAGACCGCACATCGTACAGAGACCACACATCGTACAGGGTCCGCAAATCATACAGGGACCGCACATCGTACAGAGACCGTACACCGTACAGAGACCGCACAAACGGACAGAGACCGCACATCGTACAGAGACCGCACATCGTACAGAGACCGCACAAACGGACATAGACCGCACATCGTACAGAGACCGCACATCGTACAGAGACCGCACATCGTACAGAGACCGCACAAACGGACATAGACCGCACATCGTACAGAGACCGCACATCGTACAGAGACCGCACAAACGGACATAGACCGCACATCGTACAGAGACCACACATCGTACAGAGACCGCACATCGTACAGAGACCGCACATCGTACAGAGACCGCACAAACGGACATAGACCGCATATCGTACAGAGACCGCACATCGTACAGAGACCGCACAAACGGACATAGACCGCACATCGTACAGAGACCGCACATCGTACAGAGACCGCACAAACGGACATAGACCGCACATCGTACAGAGACCGCACATCGTACAGAGACCGCACATCGTACAGAGACCGCACAAACGGACATAGACCGCACATCGTACAGAGACCACACATCGTACAGAGACCGCACATCGTACAGAGACCGCACAAACGGACATAGACCGCACATCGTACAGAGACCGCACATCGTACAGAGACCGCACAAACGGACATAGACCGCACATCGTACAGAGACCGCACATCGTACAGAGACCGCACATCGTACAGAGACCGCACAAACGGACATAGACCGCACATCATACAGAGACCACACATCGTACAGAGACCACACAAACGGACATAGACCGCACATCGTACAGAGACCGCACATCGTACAGAGACCACACAAACGGACATAGACCGCACATCGTACAGAGACCGCACATCGTACAGAGACCGCACAAACGGACATAGACCGCACATCGTACAGAGACCGCGCATCGTACAGAGACCGCACATCATACAGAGACCGCACATCGTACAGGGTCCGCAAATCACACAGAGACCGCACATCGTACAGAGACCGCACATCGTACAGAGACCGCACAAACGGACATAGACCGCACATCGTACAGAGACCGCACATCGTACAGAGACCGCACAAACGGACATAGACCGCACATCATACAGAGACCGCACATCGTACAGGGTCCGCAAATCATACAGGGACCGCACATCATACAGAGACCGCACATCATACAGAGACCCCACATCATACAGAGACCCCACATCATACAGAGACTGTACATCGTACAGGGTCCGCAAATCATACAGGGACCGCACATCGTACAGAGACCGTACATCGTACAGAGACCCACATCGTACAGAGACTGTACATCATACAACGACCATACATCGTACAGAGACCGTACATCATACAGAGACCACACATCATACAGAGACCCCACATCATACAGAGACTGTACATCATACAGAGACCGTACATCGTACAGAGACCACATCATACAGAGACTGTACATCATACGGAGACCCCACATCATACAGAGACCCCACATCATAGAGAGACCATACATCATACAGAGTCCCCACATCGTATAGAGACAGTACATCATACAGCGACCATACATCGTACAGAGACCGTACATCATACAGAGACCACACATCGTACAGAGACGCCACATCGTACAGAGACCGTACATCGTACAGAGACCCCACATCGTACAGAGACCGTACATCGTACAGAGACCCCACATCGTACAGAGACCGTACATCGTACAGAGACCGTACATCGTACAGAGACCACACATCGTACAGAGACCGTACATCGTACAGAGACCACACATCAAACAGAGACCGTACATCGTACAGAGACTGTACATCATACAGAGACCCCACATCATACAGAGACTGTACATCATACAGAGACCATACATCATACAGAGTCCCCACATCGTACAGAGACAGTACATCATACAGCGACCATACATCGTACAGAGACCGTACATCATACAGAGACCACACATCGTACAGAGACGCCACATCGTACAGAGACCGTACATCGTACAGAGACCCCACATCGTACAGAGACCGTACATCGTACAGAGACCCCACATCGTACAGAGACCGTACATCATACAGAGACCGCACATCGTACAGAGACCACACATCATACAGAGACCGTACATCGTACAGAGACCCCACATCGTACAGAGACCACACATCGTACAGAGACCGTACATCGTACAGAGACCGCATATCATACAGAGACCACACATCGTACAGAGACCACACATCGTACAGAGACCGTACATCGTACAGAGACCGTACATCGTACAGAGACCGTACATCATACAGAGACCACACATCGTACAGAGACCGTACATCGTACAGAGACCGTACATCGCACAGAGACCACACATCAAACAGAGACCGTACATCGTACAGAGACCACACATCGTACAGAGACCGTACATCGTACAGAGACACCACATCGTACAGAGACCGTACATCATACAGAGACCACACATCGTACCGAAACCGTACATCGTACAGAGACCGTACATCGTACAGAGACACCACATCGTACAGAGACCGTACATCGTACAGAGACCACACATCAAACAGAGACCGTACATCGTACAGAGACCGTACATCATACAGAGACCACACATCGTACAGAGACCGTACATTGTACAGAGACTGTACATCATACAGAGACCACACATCGTACAGAGACCGTACATCGTACAGAGACCGTACATCGTACAGAGACTGTACATCATACAGAGACCACACATCGTACAGAGACCGTACATCATACAGAGAACGTACATTGTACAGAGACCGTACATCATACAGAGACCACACATCGTACAGAGACCGTACATCATAGAGAGACCGTACATCGTACAGAGACCGTACATCGTACAGAGACCACACATCAAACAGAGACCGTACATCGTACAGAGACCACACATCGTACAGAGACCGTACATCGTACAGAGACCGTACATCATACAGAGACCACACATCGTACAGAGACCGTACATCGTACAGAGACCACACATCAAACAGAGACCGTACATCATACAGAGACCACACAACGTACAGAGACCGTACATCGTACAGAGACCGTACATCATACAGAGACCACACATCGTACAGAGACCGTACATCGTACAGAGACCACACATCGTACAGAGACCGTACATCATACAGAGACCACACATCGTACAGAGACCGTACATCGTACAGAGACCGTACATCATACAGAGACCACACATCGTACAGAGACCGTACATCGTACAGAGACCACACATCAAACAGAGAACGTATATCGTACAGAGACCGTACATCATACAGAGACCACACATCGTACAGAGACCGTACATCGTACAGAGACCACACATCAAACAGAGACCGTATATCGTAGAGAGACCGTACATCATACAGAGACCACACATCGTACAGAGACCGTACATTGTACAGAGACCGTACATCGTACAGAGACCACACATCATACAGAGACCACACATCGTACAGAGACCGTACATCGTACAGAGACCACACATCGTACAGAGACCATACATCTTACAGAGACTGTACATCATACAGAGACCACACATCATACAGAGACCCCACATCATACAGAGACTGTACATCGTACAGCGACCATACATCGTACAGAGACCGTACATCGTACAGAGACTGTACATCATACAGAGACCACACATCATACAGAGACTGTACATCGTACAGAGACCACACATCGTACAGAGACCATACATCTTACAGAGACTGTACATCATACAGAGACCCCACATCATACAGAGACTGTACATCATACAGAGACCGTACATCGTACAGAGATCGCACATCATACAGAGACCACACATCGCACAGAGACCGCACATCATACAGAGACCACACATCGTACAGAGACGCCACATCGTACAGAGACCGTACCTCGTACAGAGACCCCACATCGTACAGAGACCGTACATCGTACAGAGACCCCACATCGTACAGAGACCGTACATCATACAGAGACCGTACATCGTACAGAGACCACACATCGTACAGAGACCGTACATCGTACAGAGACCGTACATCGTACAGAGACCGCATATCATACAGAGACCACACATCGTACAGAGACCGTACATCGTACAGAGACCACACATCAAACAGAGACCGTACATCGTACAGAGACCGTACATCATACAGAGACCACACATCGTACAGAGACCACACATCGTAGAGAGACCATACATCTTACAGAGACTGTACATCATACAGAGACCACACATCATACAGAGACCCCACATCATACAGAGACTGTACATCATACAGAGACCGTACATCGTACAGAGATCGCACATCATACAGAGACCACACATCGTACAGAGACGACACATCGTACAGAGACCGTACATCGTACAGAGACCCCACATCGTACAGAGACCGTACATCGTACAGAGACCCCACATCGTACAGAGACCGTACATCATATAGAGACCACACATCAAACAGAGACCGTACATCGTACAGAGATCGCACATCATACAGAGACCACACATCGTACAGAGACCACACATCGTACAGAGACCTTACATCGTACAGAGACCGTACATCGTACAGAGACCGCACATCATACAGAGACCACACATCGTACAGAGACCGCACATCATACAGAGACCACACATCGTACAGAGACCGTACATCGTACAGAGACCACACATCAAACAGAGACCGTACATCGTACAGAGACCGTACATCATACAGAGACCACACATCGTACAGAGACCGTACATCGTACAGAGACCACACATCAAACAGAGACCGTACATCGTACAGAGACCGCACATCATACAGAGACCACACATCGTACAGAGACCGTACATCGTACAGAGACCGCTCATCGTACAGAGACCGTACATCATACAGAGACCCCACATCGTACAGAGACCACACATCGTACAGAGACCGTACATCATACTGAGACCACACATCGTACAGAGACCGTACATCGTACAGAGACCACACATCAAACAGCGACCGTACATCGTACAGAGACCGCACATCATACAGAGACCACACATCGTACAGAGACCGTACATCGTACAGAGACCGCACATCGTACAGAGACCGTACATCATACAGAGACCACACATCGTACAGAGACCGTACATCATACAGAGACCCCACATCGTACAGAGACCACACATCGTACAGAGACCGTACATCGTACAGAGACCGTACATCGTACAGAGACCGCACATCAAACAGAGACCGTACATCGCACAGAGACCACACATCAAACAGAGACCGTACATCGTACAGAGACCGCACATCATACAGAGACCGTACATCGTACAGAGACCACACATCGTACAGAGACCGTACATCGTACAGAGACACCTCATCGTACAGAGACCATACATCATACAGAGACCACACATCGTACAGAGACCGTACATTGTACATAGACCGTACATCGTACAGAGACCACACATCGTACAGAGACCGTACATCGTACAGAGACCACACATCGTACAGAGACCATACATCGTACAGAGACTGTACATCATACAGAGACCACACATCAAACAGAGACCGTACATCGTACAGAGACCCCACATCGTACAGAGACCACACATCGTACAGAGACCGTACATCGTACAGAGACCGTACATCGTACAGAGACCACACATCAAACAGAGACCGTATATCGTAGAGAGACCGTACATCATACAGAGACCACACATCGTACAGAGACCGTACATTGTACAGAGACCGTACATCGTACAGAGACCACACATCATACAGAGACCACACATCGTACAGAGACCGTACATCGTACAGAGACCACACATCGTACAGAGACCATACATCTTACAGAGACTGTACATCATACAGAGACCACACATCATACAGAGACCCCACATCATACAGAGACTGTACATCGTACAGCGACCATACATCGTACAGAGACCGTACATCGTACAGAGACTGTACATCATACAGAGACCACACATCATACAGAGACTGTACATCGTACAGAGACCACACATCGTACAGAGACCATACATCTTACAGAGACTGTACATCATACAGAGACCCCACATCATACAGAGACTGTACATCATACAGAGACCGTACATCGTACAGAGATCGCACATCATACAGAGACCACACATCGCACAGAGACCGCACATCATACAGAGACCACACATCGTACAGAGACGCCACATCGTACAGAGACCGTACCTCGTACAGAGACCCCACATCGTACAGAGACCGTACATCGTACAGAGACCCCACATCGTACAGAGACCGTACATCGTACAGAGACCCCACATCGTTCAGAGACCGTACATCATATAGAGACCACACATCAAACAGAGACCGTACATCGTACAGAGATCGCACATCATACAGAGACCACACATCGTACAGAGACCACACATCGTACAGAGACCTTACATCGTACAGAGACCGTACATCGTACAGAGACCGCACATCATACAGAGACCACACATCGTACAGAGACCGCACATCATACAGAGACCACACATCGTACAGAGACCGTACATCGTACAGAGACCACACATCAAACAGAGACCGTACATCGTACAGAGACCGTACATCATACAGAGACCACACATCGTACAGAGACCGTACATCGTACAGAGACCACACATCAAACAGAGACCGTACATCGTACAGAGACCGCACATCATACAGAGACCACACATCGTACAGAGACCGTACATCGTACAGAGACCGCTCATCGTACAGAGACCGTACATCATACAGAGACCCCACATCGTACAGAGACCACACATCGTACAGAGACCGTACATCATACTGAGACCACACATCGTACAGAGACCGTACATCGTACAGAGACCACACATCAAACAGCGACCGTACATCGTACAGAGACCGCACATCATACAGAGACCACACATCGTACAGAGACCGTACATCGTACAGAGACCGCACATCGTACAGAGACCGTACATCATACAGAGACCACACATCATACAGAGACCGTACATCATACAGAGACCCCACATCGTACAGAGACCACACATCGTACAGAGACCGTACATCGTACAGAGACCGTACATCGTACAGAGACCGCACATCAAACAGAGACCGTACATCGCACAGAGACCACACATCAAACAGAGACCGTACATCGTACAGAGACCACACATCATACAGAGACCGTACATCGTACAGAGACCACACATCGTACAGAGACCGTACATCGTACAGAGACACCTCATCGTACAGAGACCATACATCATACAGAGACCACACATCGTACAGAGACCGTACATTGTACATAGACCGTACATCGTACAGAGACCACACATCGTACAGAGACCGTACATCGTACAGAGACCACACATCGTACAGAGACCATACATCGTACAGAGACTGTACATCATACAGAGACCACACATCAAACAGAGACCGTACATCGTACAGAGACCGTACATCATACAGAGACCACACATCGTACAGAGACCGTACATCGTACAGAGACCACACATCGTACAGAGACCGTACATCATACAGAGACCACACATCGTACAGAGACCGTACATCGTACAGAGACCACACATCGTACAGAGACCATACATCGTACAGAGACTGTACATCATACAGAGACCACACATCAAACAGAGACCGTACATCGTACAGAGACCGTACATCATACAGAGACCGTACATCATACAGAGACCGTACATCGTACAGAGACCACACATCGTACAGAGACCGTACATCGTACAGAGACTGTACATCATACAGAGACCACATATCGTACAGAGACCGTACATCATACAGAGACCGTACATCGTACAGAGACCGTACATCATACAGAGACCACACATCGTACAGAGACCGTACATCATACAGAGACCGTACATCGTACAGAGACCGTACATCGTACAGAGACCACACATCGTACAGAGACCACACATTGTACAGAGACCACACATCAAACAGAGACCGTACATCGTACAGAGACCACACATCGTACAGAGACCGTACATCGTACAGAGACCGTACATCATACAGAGACCACACATCGTACAGAGACCGTACATCGTACAGAGACCACACATCGTACTGAGACCGTACATCATACAGAGACCGTACATCGTACAGAGACCGTACATCGTACAGAGACAACACATCGTACAGAGACCGTACATCGTACAGAGACCACACATCAAAAAGAGACCGTACATCGTACAGAGACCGTACATCATACAGAGACCACACATCGTACAGAGACCGTACATCGTACAGAGACCACACATCAAACAGAGACCGTACATCGTACAGAGACCACACATCGTACAGAGACCACACATCATACAGAGACCACACATCGTACAGAGACCGTACATTGTACAGAGACCGTACATCGTACAGAGACCACACATCGTACAGAGACCACACATCATACAGAGACCGTACATCATACAGAGACCACACATCGTACAGAGACCACACATCGTACAGAGACCGTACATCGTACAGAGACCACACATCGTACAGAGACCGTACATCATACAGAGACCACACATCGTACAGAGACCACACATCGTACAGAGACCGTACATCGTACAGAGACCACACATCGTACAGAGACCATACATCGTACAGAGACTGTACATCATACAGAGACCACACATCAAACAGAGACCGTACATCGTACAGAGACCGTACATCATACAGAGACCGTACATCATACAGAGACCGTACATAGTACAAAGACCACACATCGTACAGAGACCGTACATCATACAGAGACCGTACATCATACAGAGACCGTACATCGTACAGAGACTGTACATCATACAGAGACCACACATCGTACAGAGACCGTACATCATACAGAGACCGTACATCGTACAGAGACCGTACATCGTACAGAGACCACACATCGCACAGAGACCGCACATCATACAGAGACCGTACATCGTACAGAGACCGTACATCGTACAGAGACCACACATCGTACAGAGACCACACATTGTACAGAGACCACACATCAAACAGAGACCGTACATCGTACAGAGACCACACATCGTACAGAGACCGTACATCGTACAGAGACCGTACATCATACAGAGACCACACATCGTACAGAGACCGTACATCGTACAGAGACCACACATCGTACTGAGACCGTACATCATACAGAGACCGTACATCGTACAGAGACCGTACATCGTACAGAGACCACACATCGTACAGAGACCGTACATCGTACAGAGACCACACATCAAACAGAGACCGTACATCTTACAGAGACCGTACATCATACAGAGACCACACATCGTACAGAGACCGTACATCGTACAGAGACCACACATCAAACAGAGACCGTACATCGTACAGAGACCGTACATCATACAGAGACCACACATCGTACAGAGACCGTACATTGTTCAGAGACCACACATCGTACAGAGACCACACATCGTACAGAGACCACACATCGTACAGAGACCGTACATTGTACAGAGACCGTACATCGTACAGATACCACACATCGTACAGAGACCGTACATCTTACAGAGACTGTACATCATACAGAGACCACACATCATACAGAGACCCCACATAATACAGAGACTGTACATCGTACAGCAACCATACATCGTACAGAGACCGTACATCGTACAGAGACTGTACATCATACAAAGACCACACATCATACAGAGACCCCACATCATACAGAGACTGTACATCGTACAGAGACCACACATCGTACAGAGACTGTGCATCGTACAGAGACCCCACATCATACAGAGACCACACATCATACAGAGACCATACATCGTACAGAGACTGTACATCATACAGAGACCACACATCGTACAGAGACCGTACATCGTATAGAGACTGTACATCATACAGAGACCACACATCATACAGAGACCCCACATCATACAGAGACTGTACATCGTACAGAGACTGTGCATCGTACAGACACATCGTACAGGGACCACACATCGTACAGAGACCACACATCATACAGAGACCACACATCATACAGAGACCCCACATCATACAGAGACCACACATCATACAGAGACCCCACATCATACAGAGACTGTACATCGTACAGAGACCACACATCGTACAGAGACCATACATTTTACAGAGACTGTACATCATACAGAGACCGTACATCGTACAGAGACTGTACATCATACAGAGACTGTACATCGTACAGAGACCACACATCATACAGAGACTGTACATCATACAGAGACCACACATCATACAGAGACCCCACATCATACAGAGACCGGACATCGTACAGCGACCATACATCGTACAGAGACCGTACATCATACAGAGACCACACATCATACAGAGACCCCACATCATACAGAGACTGTACATCATACAGCGACCATTCATCGTACAGAGACCGTACATCATACAGAAACCGCACATCGTACAGAGACCACACATCGTACAGAGACCCCACATCGTACAGAGACAGTACATCATACAGCGACCATACATCGTACAGAGACCGTACATCATACAGAGACCGCACATCGTACAGAGACCGCACATCGTACAGAGATCGTACATCGTACAGAGACCATACATCGTACAGAGACCGTACATCGTACAGAGACCGTACTTCGTACAGAGACCACACATCAAACAGAGACCGCACATAATACAGAGACCATACATCGTACAGAGACCATACATCGTACAGAGACCGTACATCGTACAGAGATCGCACATCATACAGAGACCATACATTGTACAGGGACCGCACATGATACAGAGACCGCACATCGTACAGAGACCGCACATCGTACAGAGACCATACATCGTACAGAGACCGTACATCGTACAGAGACCACACATCGTACAGAGACCGCACATCGTACAGAGACCACACATCGTACAGAGACCGTACATCGTACAGAGACCACACATCGCACAGAGACCGCACATCGTACAGAGACCACACATCAAACAGAGACCGCACATCGTACAGAGACCCCACATCGTACAGAGACCCCACATCGTACAGAGACCGTACATCGTACAGAGACCGTACATCGTACAGAGACCACACATCGCACAGAGACCGCACATCGTACAGAGACCACACATCAAACAGAGACCGCACATCGTACAGAGACCCCAGATCGTACAGAGACCCCACATCATACAGAGACTGTACATCATACAGAGACCATACATCATACAGAGTCCCCACATCGTACAGAGACAGTACATCATACAGCGACCATACATCGTAAAGAGACCGTACATCATACAGAGACCACACATCGTACAGAGACGCCACATCGTACAGAGACCGTACATCGTACAGAGACCCCACATCGTACAGAGACCGTACATCGTACAGAGACCCCACATCGTACAGAGACCGTACATCATACAGAGACCGTACATCGTACAGAGACCGTACATCGTACAGAGACCACCCATCGTACAGAGACCGTACATCGTACAGAGACCACACATCAAACAGAGACCGTACATCGTACAGAGACCGCACATCATACAGAGACCACACATCGTACAGAGACCGTACATCATACAGAGACCCCACATCGTACAGAGACCACACATCGTACAGAGACCGTACATCGTACAGAGACCGCACATCATACAGAGACCACACATCGTACAGAGACCACACATCGTACAGAGACCGTACATTGTACAGAGACCACACATCAAACAGAGACCGTACATCGCACAGAGACCACACATCAAACAGAGACCGTACATCGTACAGAGACCACACATCGTACAGAGACCGTACATCGTACAGAGACACCACATCGTACAGAGACCGTACATCATACGGAGACCACACATCGTACCGAAACCGTACATCGTACAGAGACCGTACATCGTACAGAGACACCACATCGTACAGAGACCGTACATCGTACAGAGACCACACATCAAACAGAGACTGTACATCGTACAGAGACCGTACATCATACAGAGACCACACATCGTACAGAGACCGTACATCGTACAGAGACCGTACATCGTACAGAGACTGTACATCATACAGAGACCACACATCGTACAGAGACCGTACATCATACAGAGACCGTACATTGTACAGAGACCGTACATCATACAGAGACCACACATCGTACAGAGACCGTACATCATACAGAGACCGTACATCGTACAGAGACCACACATCAAACAGAGACCGTACATCGTACAGAGACCACACATCGTACAGAGACCGTACATCGTACAGAGACCGTACATCATACAGAGACCACACATCGTACAGAGACCGTACATCGTACAGAGACCACACATCGTACAGAGACCGTACATCATACAGAGACCACACATCGTACAGAGACCGTACATCGTACAGAGACCGTACATCATACAGAGACCACACATCGTACAGAGACCGTACATCGTACAGAGACCGTACATCGTACAGAGACCCCACATCGTACAGAGACCGTACATCGTACAGAGACCCCACATCGTACAGAGACCGTACATCATACAGAGACCACACATCAAACAGAGACCGTACATCGTACAGAGATCGCACATCATACAGAGACCACACATCGTACAGAGATCACACATCGTACAGAGACCGTACATCGTACAGAGACCGTACATCGTACAGAGACCGCACATCATACAGAGACCACACATCGTACAGAGACCGCACATCATACAGAGACCACACATCGTACAGAGACCGTACATCGTACAGAGACCACACATCAAACAGAGACCGTACATCGTACAGAGACCGTACATCATACAGAGACCCCACGTCGTACAGAGACCACACATCGTACAGAGACCGTACATCGTACAGAGACCGCACATCATACAGAGACAACACATCGTACAGAGACCGTACATCGTACAGAGAAAACACATCAAACAGAGACCGTACATCGTACAGAGACCACACATCAAACAGAGACCGTACATCGTACAGAGACCACACATCGTACAGAGACCGTACATCGTACAGAGACACCACATCGTACAGAGACCGTACATCATACGGAGACCACACATCGTACCGAAACCGTACATCGTACAGAGACCGTACATCGTACAGAGACACCACATCGTACAGAGACCGTACATCGTACAGAGACCACACATCAAACAGAGACTGTACATCGTACAGAGACCGTACATCATACAGAGACCACACATCGTACAGAGACCGTACATCGTACAGAGACCGTACATCGTACAGAGACTGTACATCATACAGAGACCACACATCGTACAGAGACCGTACATCATACAGAGACCGTACATTGTACAGAGACCGTACATCATACAGAGACCACACATCGTACAGAGACCGTACATCATACAGAGACCGTACATCGTACAGAGACCACACATCAAACAGAGACCGTACATCGTACAGAGACCACACATCGTACAGAGACCGTACATCGTACAGAGACCGTACATCATACAGAGACCACACATCGTACAGAGACCGTACATCGTACAGAGACCACACATCGTACAGAGACCGTACATCATACAGAGACCACACATCGTACAGAGACCGTACATCGTACAGAGACCGTACATCATACAGAGACCACACATCGTACAGAGACCGTACATCGTACAGAGACCGTACATCGTACAGAGACCCCACATCGTACAGAGACCGTACATCGTACAGAGACCCCACATCGTACAGAGACCGTACATCATACAGAGACCACACATCAAACAGAGACCGTACATCGTACAGAGATCGCACATCATACAGAGACCACACATCGTACAGAGATCACACATCGTACAGAGACCGTACATCGTACAGAGACCGTACATCGTACAGAGACCGCACATCATACAGAGACCACACATCGTACAGAGACCGCACATCATACAGAGACCACACATCGTACAGAGACCGTACATCGTACAGAGACCACACATCAAACAGAGACCGTACATCGTACAGAGACCGTACATCATACAGAGACCCCACGTCGTACAGAGACCACACATCGTACAGAGACCGTACATCGTACAGAGACCGCACATCATACAGAGACAACACATCGTACAGAGACCGTACATCGTACAGAGAACACACATCAAACAGAGACCGTACATCGTACAGAGACCACACATCAAACAGAGACCGTACATCGTACAGAGACCACACATCGTACAGAGACCGTACATCGTACAGAGACACCACATCGTACAGAGACCGTACATCATACGGAGACCACACATCGTACCGAAACCGTACATCGTACAGAGACCGTACATCGTACAGAGACACCACATCGTACAGAGACCGTACATCGTACAGAGACCGTACATCATACAGAGACCACACATCGTACAGAGACCGTACATCGTACAGAGACCACACATCAAACAGAGAACGTATATCGTACAGAGACCGTACATCATACAGAGACCACACATCGTACAGAGACCGTACATCGTACAGAGACCACACATCAAACAGAGACCGTACATCGTACAGAGACCGTACATCATACAGAGACCACACATCGTACAGAGACCGTACATTGTACAGAGACCGTACATCGTACAGAGACCACACATCATACAGAGACCACACATCGTACAGAGACCGTACATCGTACAGAGACCACACATCGTACAGAGACCATACATCTTACAGAGACTGTACATCATACAGAGACCCCACATCATACAGAGACTGTACATCGTACAGCGACCATACATCGTACAGAGACCGTACATCGTACAGAGACTGTACATCATACAGAGACCACACATCATACAGAGACTGTACATCGTACAGAGACCACACATCGTACAGAGACCATACATCTTACTGAGACTGTACATCATACAGAGACCCCACATCATACAGAGACTGTACATCGTACAGAGATCGCACATCATACAGAGACCACACATCGCACAGAGACCACACATCATACAGAGACCACACATCGTACAGAGACGCCACATCGTACAGAGACCGTACCTCGTACAGAGACCTCACATCGTACAGAGACCACACATCGTACAGAGACCGTACATCGTACAGAGACCACACATCGTACAGAGACCACATATCGTACAGAGACCGTACATCGTACAGAGACCGTACATCGTACAGAGACCGCACATCATACAGAGACCACACATTGTACAGAGACCGCACATCATACGGAGACCACACATCGTACAGAGACCGTACATCGTACAGAGACCACACATCAAACAGAGACCGTACATCGTACAGAGACCGTACATCATACAGAGACCACACATCGTACAGAGACCGTACATCGTACAGAGACCACACATCAAACAGAGACCGTACATCGTACAGAGACCGCACATCATAGAGAGACCACACATCGTACAGAGACCGTACATCGTACAGAGACCGCACATCGTACAGAGACCGTACATCATACAGAGACCCCACATCGTACAGAGACCACACATCGTACAGAGACCGTACATCATACAGAGACCACACATCGTACAGAGACCGTACATCGTACAGAGACCACACATCAAACAGAGACCGTATATCGTACAGAGACCTCACATCATACAGAGACCACACATCGTACAGAGACCGTACATCGTACAGAGACCGCACATCGTACAGAGACCGTACATCATACAGAGACCACACATCGTACAGAGACCGTACATCATACAGAGACCCCACATCGTACAGAGACCGTACATCGTACAGAGACCGCACATCGTACAGAGACCACACATCAAACAGAGACCGTACATAGCACAGAGACCACACATCAAACAGAGACCGTACATCGTACAGAGACCGCACATCATACAGAGACCGTACATCGTACAGAGACCACACATCGTACAGAGACCGTACATCGTACAGAGACACCACATCGTACAGAGACCGTACATCATACAGAGACCACACATCGTACAGAGACCGTACATTGTACAGAGACCGTACATCGTACAGAGACCACACATCGTACAGAGACACCACATCGTACAGAGACCGTACATCGTACAGAGACCACACATCAAACAGAGACCGTACATCGTACAGAGACCGTACATCGTACAGAGACCACACATCGTACAGAGACCATACATCGTACAGAGACTGTACATCATACAGAGACCACACATCAAACAGAGACCGTACATCGTACAGAGACCGTACATCATACAGAGACCGTACATCGTACAGAGACCACACATCGTACAGAGAACGTACATCATACAGAGACCGTACATCATACAGAGACCGTACATCGTACAGAGACTGTACATCATACAGAGACCACACATCGTCAGAGACCGTACATCATAGAGAGACCGTACATCGTACAGAGACCGTACATCATACAGAGACCACACATCGTACAGAGACCGTACATCATACAGAGACCGTACATCGTACAGAGACCGTACATCGTACAGAGACCACACATTGTACAGAGACCACACATCAAACAGAGACCGTACATCGTACAGAGACCACAAATCGTACAGAGACCGTACATCGTACAGAGACCGTACATCATACAGAGACCACACATCGTACAGAGACCGTACATCGTACAGAGACCACACATCGTACTGAGACCGTACATCGTACAGAGACCGTACATCGTACAGAGACCACACATCGTACAGAGACCGTACATCGTACAGAGACCACACATCAAACAGAGACCTTACATCGTACAGAGACTGTACATCATACAGAGACCACACATCGTACAGAGACCGTACATTGTACAGAGACCGTACATCGTACAGAGACCACACATCGTACAGAGACCACACATCGTACAGAGACCGTACATTGTACAGAGACCGTACATCGTACAGATACCACACTTCGTACAGAGACCGTACATCTTACAGAGACTGTACATCATACAGAGACCACACATCATACAGAGACCCCACATAATACAGAGACTGTACATCGTACAGCGACCATACATCGTACAGAGACCGTACATCGTACAGAGACTGTACATCATACAAAGACCACACATCATACAGAGACCCCACATCATACAGAGACTGTACATCGTACAGAGACCACACATCGTACAGAGACTGTGCATCGTACAGAGACCCCACATCATACAGAGACCACACATCGTACAGAGACCATACATCGTACAGAGACTGTACATCATACAGAGACCGCACATCGTACAGAGACCGTACATCGTGCAGAGACTGTACATCATACAGAGACCACACATCATACAGAGACCCCACATAATACAGAGACTGTACATCGTACAGCGACCATACATCGTACAGAGACCGTACATCGTACAGAGACTGTACATCATACAAAGACCACACATCATACAGAGACCCCACATCATACAGAGACCGCACATCGTACAGAGACCGCATATCATACAGAGACTGTGCATCGTACAGAGACCATACATTTTACAGAGACTGTACATCATACAGAGACCCCACATCATACAGAGACTGTACATCGTACAGAGACCACACATCGTACAGAGACCATACATTTTACAGAGACTGTACATCATACAGAGACCACACATCATACAGAGACTGTACATCATACAGAGACTGTACATCGTACAGAGACCACACATCATACAGAGACCCCACATCATACAGAGACCGGACATCGTACAGCGACCATACATCGTACAGAGACCGTACATCATACAGAGACCACACATCATACAGAGACCCCACATCATACAGAGACTGTACATCATACAGCGACCATTCATCGTACAGAGACCGTACATCATACAGAAACCGCACATCGTACAGAGACCACACATCGTACAGAGACCCCACATCGTACAGAGACAGTACATCATACAGCGACCATACATCGTACAGAGACCGTACATCATACAGAGACCGCACATCGTACAGAGACCGCACAACGTACAGAGACAGCACATCGTACAGAGACCGTACATCATACAGAGACCGCACATCGTACAGAGACCGTACATCATACAGAGACCATACATCGTACAGAGACCGTACATCGTACAGAGACCGTACATCGTACAGAGACCATACATCGTACAGAGACCACACATCGTACAGAGACCGCACATCGTACAGAGACCGCACATCATACAGAGACCCCACATCGTACAGAGACCGTACATCATACAGAGACCGTACATCGTACAGAGACCACACATCGTACAGAGACCGTACGTCGTACAGAGACCACACATCGTACAGAGACCGTACATCGTACAGAGACCACACATCGCACAGAGACCGCACATCGTACAGAGACCACACATCAAACAGAGACCGCACATCGTACAGAGACCCCACATCGTACAGAGACCGTACATCGTACAGAGACCCCACATCGTACAGAGACCGTACATCATACAGAGACCGTACATCGTACAGAGACCACACATCGTACAGAGACCGCACATCATACAGAGACCCCACATCGTACAGAGACCGTACATCGTACAGAGACCCCATATCATACAGAGACCGCACATCGTACAGAGACCGCACATCGTACAGAGACCACACATCGTACAGAGACCATACATCTTACAGAGACTGTACATCATACAGAGACCACACATCATACAGAGACCCCACATCATACAGAGACTGTACATCGTACAGCGACCATACATCGTACAGAGACCGTACATCGTACAGAGACTGTACATCATACAGAGACCACACATCATACAGAGACTGTACATCGTACAGAGACCACACATCGTACAGAGACCATACATCTTACAGAGACTGTACATCATACAGAGACCCCACATCATACAGAGACTGTACATCGTACAGAGATCGCACATCATACAGAGACCACACATCGCACAGAGACCACACATCATACAGAGACCACACATCGTACAGAGACGCCACATCGTACAGAGACCGTACCTCGTACAGAGACCTCACATCGTACAGAGACCACACATCGTACAGAGACCGTACATCGTACAGAGACCACACATCGTACAGAGACCACATATCGTACAGAGACCGTACATCGTACAGAGACCGTACATCGTACAGAGACCGCACATCATACAGAGACCACACATTGTACAGAGACCGCACATCATACGGAGACCACACATCGTACAGAGACCGTACATCGTACAGAGACCACACATCAAACAGAGACCGTACATCGTACAGAGACCGTACATCATACAGAGACCACACATCGTACAGAGACCGTACATCGTACAGAGACCACACATCAAACAGAGACCGTACATCGTACAGAGACCGCACATCATACAGAGACCACACATCGTACAGAGACCGTACATCGTACAGAGACCGCACATCGTACAGAGACCGTACATCATACAGAGACCCCACATCGTACAGAGACCACACATCGTACAGAGACCGTACATCATACAGAGACCACACATCGTACAGAGACCGTACATCGTACAGAGACCACACATCAAACAGAGACCGTATATCGTACAGAGACCTCACATCATACAGAGACCACACATCGTACAGAGACCGTACATCGTACAGAGACCGCACATCGTACAGAGACCGTACATCATACAGAGACCACACATCGTACAGAGACCGTACATCATACAGAGACCCCACATCGTACAGAGACCGTACATCATACAGAGACCGTACATCGTACAGAGACCGTACATCGTACAGAGACCACACATCGTACAGAGACCACACATTGTACAGAGACCACACATCAAACAGAGACCGTACATCGTACAGAGACCACAAATCGTACAGAGACCGTACATCGTACAGAGACCGTACATCATACAGAGACCACACATCGTACAGAGACCGTACATCGTACAGAGACCACACATCGTACTGAGACCGTACATCGTACAGAGACCGTACATCGTACAGAGACCACACATCGTACAGAGACCGTACATCGTACAGAGACCACACATCAAACAGAGACCGTACATAGCACAGAGACCACACATCAAACAGAGACCGTACATCGTACAGAGACCGCACATCATACAGAGACCGTACATCGTACAGAGACCACACATCGTACAGAGACCGTACATCGTACAGAGACACCACATCGTACAGAGACCGTACATCATACAGAGACCACACATCGTACAGAGACCGTACATTGTACAGAGACCGTACATCGTACAGAGACCACACATCGTACAGAGACACCACATCGTACAGAGACCGTACATCGTACAGAGACCACACATCAAACAGAGACCGTACATCGTACAGAGACCTACATCATACAGAGACCACACATCGTACAGAGACCGTACATCGTACAGAGACCACACATCGTACAGAGACCATACATCGTACAGAGACTGTACATCATACAGAGACCACACATCAAACAGAGACCGTACATCGTACAGAGACCGTACATCATACAGAGACCGTACATCGTACAGAGACCACACATCGTGCAGAGAACGTACATCATACAGAGACCGTACATCATACAGAGACCGTACATCGTACAGAGACTGTACATCATACAGAGACCACACATCGTCAGAGACCGTACATCATAGAGAGACCGTACATCGTACAGAGACCGTACATCATACAGAGACCACACATCGTACAGAGACCGTACATCATACAGAGACCGTACATCGTACAGAGACCGTACATCGTACAGAGACCACACATCGTACAGAGACCACACATTGTACAGAGACCACACATCAAACAGAGACCGTACATCGTACAGAGACCACAAATCGTACAGAGACCGTACATCGTACAGAGACCGTACATCATACAGAGACCACACATCGTACAGAGACCGTACATCGTACAGAGACCACACATCGTACTGAGACCGTACATCGTACAGAGACCGTACATCGTACAGAGACCACACATCAAACAGAGACCTTACATCGTACAGAGACTGTACATCATACAGAGACCACACATCGTACAGAGACCGTACATTGTACAGAGACCGTACATCGTACAGAGACCACACATCGTACAGAGACCACACATCGTACAGAGACCGTACATTGTACAGAGACCGTACATCGTACAGATACCACACTTCGTACAGAGACCGTACATCTTACAGAGACTGTACATCATACAGAGACCACACATCATACAGAGACCCCACATAATACAGAGACTGTACATCGTACAGCGACCATACATCGTACAGAGACCGTACATCGTACAGAGACTGTACATCATACAAAGACCACACATCATACAGAGACCCCACATCATACAGAGACTGTACATCGTACAGAGACCACACATCGTACAGAGACTGTGCATCGTACAGAGACCCCACATCATACAGAGACCACACATCGTACAGAGACCATACATCGTACAGAGACTGTACATCATACAGAGACCGCACATCGTACAGAGACCGTACATCGTGCAGAGACTGTACATCATACAGAGACCACACATCATACAGAGACCCCACATAATACAGAGACTGTACATCGTACAGCGACCATACATCGTACAGAGACCGTACATCGTACAGAGACTGTACATCATACAAAGACCACACATCATACAGAGACCCCACATCATACAGAGACCGCACATCGTACAGAGACCGCATATCATACAGAGACTGTGCATCGTACAGAGACCATACATTTTACAGAGACTGTACATCATACAGAGACCCCACATCATACAGAGACTGTACATCGTACAGAGACCACACATCGTACAGAGACCATACATTTTACAGAGACTGTACATCATACAGAGACCACACATCATACAGAGACTGTACATCATACAGAGACTGTACATCGTACAGAGACCACACATCATACAGAGACCCCACATCATACAGAGACCGGACATCATACAGCGACCATACATCGTACAGAGACCGTACATCATACAGAGACCACACATCATACAGAGACCCCACATCATACAGAGACTGTACATCATACAGCGACCATTCATCGTACAGAGACCGTACAACATACAGAAACCGCACATCGTACAGAGACCACACATCGTACAGAGACCCCACATCGTACAGAGACAGTACATCATACAGCGACCATACATCGTACAGAGACCGTACATCATACAGAGACCGCACATCGTACAGAGACCGCACAACGTACAGAGACAGCACATCGTACAGAGACCGTACATCATACAGAGACCGCACATCGTACAGAGACCGTACATCATACAGAGACCATACATCGTACAGAGACCGTACATCGTACAGAGACCACACATCAAACAGAGACCGTACATCGTACAGAGACCACACATCGTACAGAGACCGTACATCGTACAGAGACCGTACATCATACAGAGACCACACATCGTACAGAGACCGTACATCGTACAGAGACCACACATCGTACAGAGACCGTACATCATACAGAGACCACACATCGTACAGAGACCGTACATCATACAGAGACCGTACATCGTACAGAGACCACACATCAAACAGAGACCGTACATCGTACAGAGACCACACATCGTACAGAGACCGTACATCGTACAGAGACCGTACATCATACAGAGACCACACATCGTACAGAGACCGTACATCGTACAGAGACCACACATCGTACAGAGACCGTACATCATACAGAGACCACACATCGTACAGAGACCGTACATCGTACAGAGACCGTACATCATACAGAGACCACACATCGTACAGAGACCGTACATCGTACAGAGACCGTACATCGTACAGAGACCCCACATCGTACAGAGACCGTACATCGTACAGAGACCCCACATCGTACAGAGACCGTACATCATACAGAGACCACACATCAAACAGAGACCGTACATCGTACAGAGACCACACATCAAACAGAGACCGTACATCGTACAGAGATCGCACATCATACATAGACCACACATCGTACAGAGATCACACATCGTACAGAGACCGTACATCGTACAGAGACCGTACATCGTACAGAGACCGCACATCATACAGAGACCACACATCGTACAGAGACCGCACATCATACAGAGACCACACATCGTACAGAGACCGTACATCGTACAGAGACCACACATCAAACAGAGACCGTACATCGTACAGAGACCGTACATCATACAGAGACCCCACGTCGTACAGAGACCACACATCGTACAGAGACCGTACATCGTACAGAGACCGCACATCATACAGAGACAACACATCGTACAGAGACCGTACATCGTACAGAGAACACACATCAAACAGAGACCGTACATCGCACAGAGACCACACATCAAACAGAGACCGTACATCGTACAGAGACCACACATCGTACAGAGACCGTACATCGTACAGAGACACCACATCGTACAGAGACCGTACATCATACGGAGACCACACATCGTACCGAAACCGTACATCGTACAGAGACCGTACATCGTACAGAGACACCACATCGTACAGAGACCGTACATCATACAGAGACCGTACATCGTACAGAGACCGTACATCGTACAGAGACCACACATCGTACAGAGACCACACATTGTACAGAGACCACACATCAAACAGAGACCGTACATCGTACAGAGACCACAAATCGTACAGAGACCGTACATCGTACAGAGACCGTACATCATACAGAGACCACACATCGTACAGAGACCGTACATCGTACAGAGACCACACATCGTACTGAGACCGTACATTGTACAGAGACCGTACATCGTACAGAGACCACACATCGTACAGAGACCGTACATCGTACAGAGACCACACATCAAACAGAGACCTTACATCGTACAGAGACTGTACATCATACAGAGACCACACATCGTACAGAGACCGTACATTGTACAGAGACCGTACATCGTACAGAGACCACACATCGTACAGAGACCACACATCGTACAGAGACCGTACATTGTACAGAGACCGTACATCGTACAGATACCACACTTCGTACAGAGACCGTACATCTTACAGAGACTGTACATCATACAGAGACCACACATCATACAGAGACCCCACATAATACAGAGACTGTACATCGTACAGCGACCATACATCGTACAGAGACCGTACATCGTACAGAGACTGTACATCATACAAAGACCACACATCATACAGAGACCCCACATCATACAGAGACTGTACATCGTACAGAGACCACACATCGTACAGAGACTGTGCATCGTACAGAGACCCCAAATCATACAGAGACCACACATCGTACAGAGACCATACATCGTACAGAGACTGTACATCATACAGAGACCGCACATCGTACAGAGACCGTACATCGTGCAGAGACTGTACATCATACAGAGACCACACATCATACAGAGACCCCACATAATACAGAGACTGTACATCGTACAGCGACCATACATCGTACAGAGACCGTACATCGTACAGAGACTGTACATCATACAAAGACCACACATCATACAGAGACCCCACATCATACAGAGACCGCACATCGTACAGAGACCGCATATCATACAGAGACTGTGCATCGTACAGAGACCATACATTTTACAGAGACTGTACATCATACAGAGACCCCACATCATACAGAGACTGTACATCGTACAGAGACCACACATCGTACAGAGACCATATATTTTACAGAGACTGTACATCATACAGAGACCACACATCATACAGAGACTGTACATCATACAGAGACTGTACATCGTACAGAGACCACACATCATACAGAGACCCCACATCATACAGAGACCGTACATCGTACAGAGCCCACACATCGTACAGAGACCATACATTTTACAGAGACTGTACATCATACAGAGACCACACATCATACAGAGACTGTACATCATACAGAGACTGTACATCGTACAGAGACCACACATCATACAGAGACCCCACATCATACAGAGACCGGACATCATACAGCGACCATACATCGTACAGAGACCGTACATCATACAGAGACCACACATCATACAGAGACCCCACATCATACAGAGACTGTACATCATACAGCGACCATTCATCGTACAGAGACCGTACATCATACAGAAACCGCACATCGTACAGAGACCACACATCGTACAGAGACCCCACATCGTACAGAGACAGTACATCATACAGCGACCATACATCGTACAGAGACCGTACATCATACAGAGACCGCACATCGTACAGAGACCGCACAACGTACAGAGACAGCACATCGTACAGAGACCGTACATCATACAGAGACCGCACATCGTACAGAGACCGTACATCATACAGAGACCATACATCGTACAGAGACCGTACATCGTACAGAGACCGTACATCGTACAGAGACCGCACATAATACAGAGACCATACATCGTACAGAGACCACACATCGTACAGAGACCGCACATCGTACAGAGACCGCACATCATACAGAGACCCCACATCGTACAGAGACCGTACATCATACAGAGACCGTACATCGTACAGAGACCACACATCGTACAGAGACCGTACGTCGTACAGAGACCACACATCGTACAGAGACCGTACATCGTACAGAGACCACACATCGCACAGAGACCGCACATCGTACAGAGACCACACATCAAACAGAGACCGCACATCGTACAGAGACCCCACATCGTACAGAGACCGTACATCGTACAGAGACCCCACATCGTACAGAGACCGTACATCATACAGAGACCGTACATCGTACAGAGACCACACATCGTACAGAGACCGCACATCATACAGAGACCCCACATCGTACAGAGACCGTACATCGTACAGAGACCCCACATCATACAGAGACCGCACATCGTACAGAGACCGCACATCGTACAGAGACAGTACATCGTACAGAGACCCCACATCGTACAGAGACCGTACATCATACAGAGACCGTACATCGTACAGAGACCACACATCGTACAGAGACCGTACATCGTACAGAGACCACACATCGCACAGAGACCGCACATCGTACAGAGACCACACATCGTACAGAGACCGTACATCGTACAGAGACCAAACATCGTACAGAGACACCACATCATACAGAGGCCGTACATTGTACAGAGACCACACATCGTACAGAGACCGTACATCGTACAGAGACCACACATCGTACAGAGACCGTACATCGTACAGAGACCACACATCATACAGAGACACCACATCATACAGAGACCGTATATCGTACAGAGACCACACATCGTACAGAGACCGTACATCGTACAGAGACCACACATCGCACAGAGACCGTACATCGTACAGAGACCACACATCGCACAGAGACCGCACATCGTACAGAGACCACACATCGTACAGAGACCGTACATCGTACAGAGACCAAACATCGTACAGAGACACCACATCATACAGAGGCCGTACATTGTACAGAGACCGTACATCATACAGAGACCGTACATTGTACAGAGACCGTATATCATACAGAGACCACACATCGTACAGAGACCGTACATCATACAGAGACCGTACATCGTACAGAGACCACACATCAAACAGAGACCGTACATCGTACAGAGACCACACATCGTACAGAGACCGTACATCGTACAGAGACCGTACATCATACAGAGACCACACATCGTACAGAGACCGTACATCGTACAGAGACCACACATCGTACAGAGACCGTACATCATACAGAGACCACACATCGTACAGAGACCGTACATCGTACAGAGACCGTACATCATACAGAGACCACACATCGTACAGAGACCGTACATCGTACAGAGACCGTACATCGTACAGAGACCCCACATCGTACAGAGACCGTACATCGTACAGAGACCCCACATCGTACAGAGACCGTACATCATACAGAGACCACACATCAAACAGAGACCGTACATCGTACAGAGATCGCACATCATACATAGACCACACATCGTACAGAGATCACACATCGTACAGAGACCGCACATCGTACAGAGACCGTACATCGTACAGAGACCGTACATCGTACAGAGACCACACATCAAACAGAGACCGTACATCGTACAGAGACCGTACATCATACAGAGACCCCACGTCGTACAGAGACCACACATCGTACAGAGACCGTACATCGTACAGAGACCGCACATCATACAGAGACAACACATCGTACAGAGACCGTACATCGTACAGAGACCACACATCAAACAGAGACCGTACATCGTACAGAGACCGTACATCATACAGAGAACCCACTTCGTACAGAGACCACACATCGTACAGAGACCGTACATCGTACAGAGACCGCACATCATACAGAGACAACACATCGTACAGAGACCGCACATCATACAGAGACCACACATCGTACAGAGACCGTACATCGTACAGAGACCACACATCAAACAGAGACCGTACATCGTACAGAGACCGTACATCATACAGAGACCCCACGTCGTACAGAGACCACACATCGTACAGAGACCGTACATCGTACAGAGACCGCACATCATACAGAGACAACACATCATACAGAGACCGTACATCGTACAGAGAACACACATCAAACAGAGACCGTACATCGCACAGAGACCACACATCAAACAGAGACCGTACATCGTACAGAGACCACACATCGTACAGAGACCGTACATCGTACAGAGACACCACATCGTACAGAGACCGTACATCATACGGAGACCACACATCGTACCGAAACCGTACATCGTACAGAGACCGTACATCGTACAGAGACACCACATCGTACAGAGACCGTACATCGTACAGAGACCGTACATCATACAGAGACCACACATCGTACAGAGACCGTACATCGTACAGAGACCACACATCAAACAGAGAACGTATATCGTACAGAGACCGTACATCATACAGAGACCACACATCGTACAGAGACCGTACATCGTACAGAGACCACACATCAAACAGAGACCGTACATCGTACAGAGACCGTACATCATACAGAGACCACACATCGTACAGAGACCGTACATTGTACAGAGACCGTACATCGTACAGAGACCACACATCATACAGAGACCACACATCGTACAGAGACCGTACATCGTACAGAGACCACACATCGTACAGAGACCATACATCTTACAGAGACTGTACATCATACAGAGACCACACATCATACAGAGACCCCACATCATACAGAGACTGTACATCGTACAGCGACCATACATCGTACAGAGACCGTACATCGTACAGAGACTGTACATCATACAGAGACCACACATCATACAGAGACTGTACATCGTACAGAGACCACACATCGTACAGAGACCATACATCTTACAGAGACTGTACATCATACAGAGACCCCACATCATACAGAGACTGTACATCATACAGAGACCGTACATCGTACAGAGATCGCACATCATACAGAGACCACACATCGCACAGAGACCACACATCATACAGAGACCACACATCGTACAGAGACGCCACATCGTACAGAGACCGTACCTCGTACAGAGACCTCACATCGTACAGAGACCACACATCGTACAGAGACCGTACATCGTACAGAGACCACACATCGTACAGAGACCACATATCGTACAGAGACCGTACATCGTACAGAGACCGTACATCGTACAGAGACCGCACATCATACAGAGACCACACATTGTACAGAGACCGCACATCATACGGAGACCACACATCGTACAGAGACCGTACATCGTACAGAGACCACACATCAAACAGAGACCGTACATCGTACAGAGACCGTACATCATACAGAGACCACACATCGTACAGAGACCGTACATCGTACAGAGACCACACATCAAACAGAGACCGTACATCGTACAGAGACCGCACATCATACAGAGACCACACATCGTACAGAGACCGTACATCGTACAGAGACCGCACATCGTACAGAGACCGTACATCATACAGAGACCTCACATCATACAGAGACCACACATCGTACAGAGACCGTACATCGTACAGAGACCGCACATCGTACAGAGACCGTACATCATACAGAGACCACACATCGTACAGAGACCGTACATCATACAGAGACCCCACATCGTACAGAGACCGTACATCGTACAGAGACCGTACATCGTACAGAGACCGCACATCGTACAGAGACCACACATCAAACAGAGACCGTACATTATACAGAGACCACACATCGTACAGAGACCGTACATTGTACAGAGACCGTACATCGTACAGAGACCACACATCGTACAGAGACACCACATCGTACAGAGACCGTACATCGTACAGAGACCACACATCAAACAGAGACCGTACATCGTACAGAGACCGTACATCATACAGAGACCACACATCGTACAGAGACCGTACATCGTACAGAGACCACACATCGTACAGAGACCATACATTGTACAGAGACTGTACATCATACAGAGACCACACATCAAACAGAGACCGTACATCGTACAGAGACCGTACATCATACAGAGACCGTTAATCGTACAGAGACCACACATCGTACAGAGAACGTACATCATACAGAGACCGTACATCATACAGAGACCGTACATCGTACAGAGACCACACATCAAACAGAGACCGTACATCGTACAGAGACCGTACATCATACAGAGACCACACATCGTACAGAGACCGTACATCGTACAGAGACCACACATCAAACAGAGACCGTACATCGTACAGAGACCGCACATCATACAGAGACCACACATCGTACAGAGACCGTACATCGTACAGAGACCGCACATCGTACAGAGACCGTACATCATACAGAGACCTCACATCATACAGAGACCACACATCGTACAGAGACCGTACATCGTACAGAGACCGCACATCGTACAGAGACCGTACATCATACAGAGACCACACATCGTACAGAGACCGTACATCATACAGAGACCCCACATCGTACAGAGACCGTACATCGTACAGAGACCGTACATCGTACAGAGACCGCACATCGTACAGAGACCACACATCAAACAGAGACCGTACATTATACAGAGACCACACATCGTACAGAGACCGTACATTGTACAGAGACCGTACATCGTACAGAGACCACACATCGTACAGAGACACCACATCGTACAGAGACCGTACATCGTACAGAGACCACACATCAAACAGAGACCGTACATCGTACAGAGACCATACATCATACAGAGACCACACATCGTACAGAGAACGTACATCGTACAGAGACCACACATCGTACAGAGACCATACATTGTACAGAGACTGTACATCATACAGAGACCACACATCAAACAGAGACCGTACATCGTACAGAGACCGTACATCATACAGAGACCGTACATCGTACAGAGACCACACATCGTACAGAGAACGTACATCATACAGAGACCGTACATCATACAGAGACCGTACATCGTACAGAGACTGTACATCATACAGAGACCACACATCGTCAGAGACCGTACATCATAGAGAGACCGTACATCGTACAGAGACCGTACATCGTACAGAGACCACACATCGTACAGAGACCACACATTGTACAGAGACCACACATCAAACAGAGACCGTACATTGTACAGAGACCACAAATCGTACAGAGACCGTACATCGTACAGAGACCGTACATCATACAGAGACCACACATCGTACAGAGACCGTACATCGTACAGAGACCACACATCGTACTGAGACCGTACATCGTACAGAGACCGTACATCGTACAGAGACCGTACATCGTACAGAGACCACACATCGTACAGAGACCGTACATCGTACAGAGACCACACATCAAACAGAGACCTTACATCGTACAGAGACTGTACATCATACAGAGACCACACATCGTACAGAGACCGTACATTGTACAGAGACCGTACATCGTACAGAGACCACACATCGTACAGAGACCACACATCGTACAGAGACCGTACATCGTACAGATACCACACTTCGTACAGAGACCGTACATCTTACAGAGACTGTACATCATACAGAGACCACACATCATACAGAGACCCCACATAATACAGAGACTGTACATCGTACAGCGACCATACATCGTACAGAGACCGTACATCGTACAGAGACTGTACATCATACAAAGACCACACATCATACAGAGACCCCACATCATACAGAGACCGCACATCGTACAGAGACCGCATATCATACAGAGACTGTGCATCGTACAGAGACCATACATTTTACAGAGACTGTACATCATACAGAGACCCCACATCATACAGAGACTGTACATCGTACAGAGACCACACATCGTACAGAGACCATACATTTTACAGAGACTGTACATCATACAGAGACCACACATCATACAGAGACTGTACATCATACAGAGACTGTACATCGTACAGAGACCACACATCATACAGAGACCCCACATCATACAGAGACCGGACATCGTACAGCGACCATACATCGTACAGAGACCGTACATCATACAGAGACCACACATCATACAGAGACCCCACATCATACAGAGACTGTACATCATACAGCGACCATTCATCGTACAGAGACCGTACATCATACAGAAACCGCACATCGTACAGAGACCACACATCGTACAGAGACCCCACATCGTACAGAGACAGTACATCATACAGCGACCATACATCGTACAGAGACCGTACATCATACAGAGACCGCACATCGTACAGAGACCGCACAACGTACAGAGACAGCACATCGTACAGAGACCGTACATCATACAGAGACCGCACATCGTACAGAGACCGTACATCATACAGAGACCATACATCGTACAGAGACCGTACATCGTACAGAGACAGTACATCGTACAGAGACCACACATCAAACAGAGACCGCACATAATACAGAGACCATACATCGTACAGAGACCACACATCGTACAGAGACCGCACATCGTACACAGACCGCACATCATACAGAGACCCCACATCGTACAGAGACCGTACATCATACAGAGACCACACATCGTACAGAGACCGTACATTGTACAGAGACCGTACATCGTACAGAGACCACACATCGTACAGAGACACCACATCGTACAGAGACCGTACATCGTACAGAGACCACACATCAAACAGAGACCGTACATCGTACAGAGACCATACATCATACAGAGACCACACATCGTACAGAGAACGTACATCGTACAGAGACCACACATCGTACAGAGACCATACATTGTACAGAGACTGTACATCATACAGAGACCACACATCAAACAGAGACCGTACATCGTACAGAGACCGTACATCATACAGAGACCGTACATCGTACAGAGACCACACATCGTACAGAGAACGTACATCATACAGAGACCGTACATCATACAGAGACCGTACATCGTACAGAGACTGTACATCATACAGAGACCACACATCGTCAGAGACCGTACATCATAGAGAGACCGTACATCGTACAGAGACCGTACATCGTACAGAGACCACACATCGTACAGAGACCACACATTGTACAGAGACCACACATCAAACAGAGACCGTACATTGTACAGAGACCACAAATCGTACAGAGACCGTACATCGTACAGAGACCGTACATCATACAGAGACCACACATCGTACAGAGACCGTACATCGTACAGAGACCACACATCGTACTGAGACCGTACATCGTACAGAGACCGTACATCGTACAGAGACCGTACATCGTACAGAGACCACACATCGTACAGAGACCGTACATCGTACAGAGACCACACATCAAACAGAGACCTTACATCGTACAGAGACTGTACATCATACAGAGACCACACATCGTACAGAGACCGTACATTGTACAGAGACCGTACATCGTACAGAGACCACACATCGTACAGAGACCACACATCGTACAGAGACCGTACATCGTACAGATACCACACTTCGTACAGAGACCGTACATCTTACAGAGACTGTACATCATACAGAGACCACACATCATACAGAGACCCCACATAATACAGAGACTGTACATCGTACAGCGACCATACATCGTACAGAGACCGTACATCGTACAGAGACTGTACATCATACAAAGACCACACATCATACAGAGACCCCACATCATACAGAGACCGCACATCGTACAGAGACCGCATATCATACAGAGACTGTGCATCGTACAGAGACCATACATTTTACAGAGACTGTACATCATACAGAGACCCCACATCATACAGAGACTGTACATCGTACAGAGACCACACATCGTACAGAGACCATACATTTTACAGAGACTGTACATCATACAGAGACCACACATCATACAGAGACTGTACATCATACAGAGACTGTACATCGTACAGAGACCACACATCATACAGAGACCCCACATCATACAGAGACCGGACATCGTACAGCGACCATACATCGTACAGAGACCGTACATCATACAGAGACCACACATCATACAGAGACCCCACATCATACAGAGACTGTACATCATACAGCGACCATTCATCGTACAGAGACCGTACATCATACAGAAACCGCACATCGTACAGAGACCACACATCGTACAGAGACCCCACATCGTACAGAGACAGTACATCATACAGCGACCATACATCGTACAGAGACCGTACATCATACAGAGACCGCACATCGTACAGAGACCGCACAACGTACAGAGACAGCACATCGTACAGAGACCGTACATCATACAGAGACCGCACATCGTACAGAGACCGTACATCATACAGAGACCATACATCGTACAGAGACCGTACATCGTACAGAGACAGTACATCGTACAGAGACCACACATCAAACAGAGACCGCACATAATACAGAGACCATACATCGTACAGAGACCACACATCGTACAGAGACCGCACATCGTACACAGACCGCACATCATACAGAGACCCCACATCGTACAGAGACCGTACATCATACAGAGACCGTACTTCGTACAGAGACCACACATCGTACAGAGACCGTACGTCGTACAGAGACCACACATCGTACAGAGACCGTACATCGTACAGAGACCACACATCGCACAGAGACCGCACATCGTACAGAGACCACACATCAAACAGAGACCGCACATCGTACAGAGACCCCACATCGTACAGAGACCGTACATCGTACAGAGACCCCACATCGTACAGAGACCGTACATCATACAGAGACCGTACATCGTACAGAGACCACACATCGTACAGAGACCGCACATCGTACAGAGACCCCACATCGTACAGAGACCGTACATCGTACAGAGACCCCACATCATACAGAGACCGCACATCGTACAGAGACCGCACATCGTACAGAGACAGTACATCGTACAGAGACCCCACATCGTACAGAGACCGTACATCATACAGAGACCGTACATCGTACAGAGACCACACATCGTACAGAGACCGTACATCGTACAGAGACCACACATCGCACAGAGACCGCACATCGTACAGAGACCACACATCGTACAGAGACCGTACATCGTACAGAGACCAAACATCGTACAGAGACACCACATCATACAGAGGCCGTACATTGTACAGAGACCACACATCGTACAGAGACCGTACATCGTACAGAGACCACACATCGTACAGAGACCGTACATCGTACAGAGACCACACATCGTACAGAGACACCACATCATACAGAGACCGTATATCGTACAGAGACCACACATCGTACAGAGACCGTACATCGTACAGAGACCACACATCGCACAGAGACCGTACATCGTACAGAGACCACACATCGCACAGAGACCGCACATCGTACAGAGACACCACATCATACAGAGACCGTACATTGTACAGAGACATCACATCGTACAGAGACCGTACATCATACAGAGACCGTACATCGTACAGAGACCACACATCGTACAGAGACCGTACATCGTACAGAGACCACACATCGCACAGAGACCGTACATCGTACAGAGACCACACATCGCACAGAGACCGCACATCACACAGAGACCCCACATCATACAGAGACTGTACATCATACAGAGACCACACATCGTACAGAGACCATACATCGTACAGAGACTGTACATCATACAGAGACCACACATCGTACAGAGACCGTACATCGTACAGAGACTGTACATCATACAGAGACCACACATCATACAGAGACCGCACATCGTACAGAGACCGCACATCATACAGAGACTGTGCATCGTACAGAGACCACACATCGTACAGGGACCATACATCTTACAGAGACTGTACATCATACAGAGACCGCACATCATACAGAGACCCCACATCATACAGAGACCATACATCGCACAGAGACCGTACATCGTACAGAGACCACACATCAAACAGAGACCGCACATCATACAGAGACCATACATCGTACAGAGACCATACATTGTACAGAGATCGCATATCATACAGAGACCATACATTGTACAGGGACCGCACATGATACAGAGACCATACATCGTACAGAGACCGCACATCGTACAGAGACCGCACATCGTACAGAGACCATACATCGTACAGAGACCGTACATCGTACAGAGACCGCACATCGTACAGAGACCGTACATCATACAGAGACCCCACATCGTACAGAGACCGTACATCATACAGAGACCGTACATCGTACAGAGACCACACATCGTACAGAGACCGTACATCGTACAGAGACCACACATCGCACAGAGACCACACATCGTACAGAGACCGTACATCGTACAGAGACCACACATCGTACAGAGACTCCACATCGTACAGAGACCGTACATCGTACAGAGACCCCACATCGTACAGAGACCGTACATCATACAGAGACCGTACATCGTACAGAGACCACACATCGTACAGAGACCGCACATCGTACAGAGACCCCACATCGTACAGAGACCGTACATCGTACAGAGACCCCACATCGTACAGAGACCGTACATCATACAGAGACCGTACATCGTACAGAGACCACACATCGTACAGAGACCGCACATCGTACAGAGACCTCACATCGTACAGAGACCACACATCGTACAGAGACTGTGCATCGTACAGAGACCCCACATCATACAGAGACCACACATCGTACAGAGACCCCACATCGTACAGAGACCGTACATCGTACAGAGACCCCACATCGTACAGAGACCGTACATCATACAGAGACCGTACATCGTACAGAGACCACACATCGTACAGAGACTGTACATCATACAGAGACCGCACATCGTACAGAGACCGTACATCGTGCAGAGACTGTACATCATACAGAGACCACACATCATACAGAGACCCCACATAATACAGAGACTGTACATCGTACAGCGACCATACATCGTACAGAGACCGTACATCGTACAGAGACTGTACATCATACAAAGACCACACATCATACAGAGACCCCACATCATACAGAGACCGCACATCGTACAGAGACCGCATATCATACAGAGACTGTGCATCGTACAGAGACCATACATTTTACAGAGACTGTACATCATACAGAGACCCCACATCATACAGAGACTGTACATCGTACAGAGACCACACATCGTACAGAGACCATACATTTTACAGAGACTGTACATCATACAGAGACCACACATCATACAGAGACTGTACATCATACAGAGACTGTACATCGTACAGAGACCACACATCATACAGAGACCCCACATCATACAGAGACCGGACATCGTACAGCGACCATACATCGTACAGAGACCGTACATCATACAGAGACCACACATCATACAGAGACCCCACATCATACAGAGACTGTACATCATACAGCGACCATTCATCGTACAGAGACCGTACATCATACAGAAACCGCACATCGTACAGAGACCACACATCGTACAGAGACCGCACAACGTACAGAGACAGCACATCGTACAGAGACCGTACATCATACAGAGACCGCACATCGTACAGAGACCGTACATCATACAGAGACCATACATCGTACAGAGACCGTACATCGTACAGAGACCGTACATCGTACAGAGACCGCACATAATACAGAGACCATACATCGTACAGAGACCACACATCGTACAGAGACCGCACATCGTACAGAGACCGCACATCATACAGAGACCCCACATCGTACAGAGACCGTACATCATACAGAGACCGTACATCGTACAGAGACCACACATCGTACAGAGACCGTACGTCGTACAGAGACCACACATCGTACAGAGACCGTACATCGTACAGAGACCACACATCGCACAGAGACCGCACATCGTAAAGAGACCACACATCAAACAGAGACCGCACATCGTACAGAGACCCCACATCGTACAGAGACCGTACATCGTACAGAGACCCCACATCGTACAGAGACCGTACATCATACAGAGACCGTACATCGGACAGAGACCACACATCGTACAGAGACCGCACATCATACAGAGACCCCACATCGTACAGAGACCGTACATCGTACAGAGACCCCACATCATACAGAGACCGCACATCGTACAGAGACCGCACATCGTACAGAGACAGTACATCGTACAGAGACCCCACATCGTACAGAGACCGTACATCATACAGAGACCGTACATCGTACAGAGACCACACATCGTACAGAGACCGTACATCGTACAGAGACCACACATCGCACAGAGACCGCACATCGTACAGAGACCACACATCGTACAGAGACCGTACATCGTACAGAGACCAAACATCGTACAGAGACACCACATCATACAGAGGCCGTACATTGTACAGAGACCACACATCGTACAGAGACCGTACATCGTACAGAGACCACACATCGTACAGAGACCGTACATCGTACAGAGACCACACATCATACAGAGACCGTACATCGTACAGAGACCACACATCGCACAGAGACCGCACATCGTACAGAGACCACACATCGTACAGAGACCGTACATCGTACAGAGACCAAACATCGTACAGAGACACCACATCATACAGAGGCCGTACATTGTACAGAGACCGTACATCATACAGAGACCGTACATTGTACAGAGACCGTACATCATACAGAGACCACACATCGTACAGAGACCGTACATCGTACAGAGACCAAACATCGTACAGAGACACCACATCATACAGAGGCCGTACATTGTACAGAGACCGTACATCATACAGAGACCGTACATTGTACAGAGACCGTACATCATACAGAGACCACACATCGTACAGAGACCGTACATCATACAGAGACCGTACATCGTACAGAGACCACACATCAAACAGAGACTGTACATCGTACAGAGACCACACATCGTACAGAGACCGTACATCGTACAGAGACCGTACATCATACAGAGACCACACATCGTACAGAGACCGTACATCGTACAGAGACCACACATCGTACAGAGACCGTACATCATACAGAGACCACACATCGTACAGAGACCGTACATCGTACAGAGACCGTACATCATACAGAGACCACACATCGTACAGAGACCGTACATCGTACAGAGACCGTACATCGTACAGAGACCCCACATCGTACAGAGACCGTACATCGTACAGAGACCCCACATCGTACAGAGACCGTACATCATACAGAGACCACACATCAAACAGAGACCGTACATCGTACAGAGATCGCACATCATACATAGACCACACATCGTACAGAGATCACACGTCGTACAGAGACCGTACATCGTACAGAGACCGTACATCGTACAGAGACCGCACATCATACAGAGACCACACATCGTACAGAGACCGCACATCATACAGAGACCACACATCGTACAGAGACCGTACATCGTACAGAGACCACACATCAAACAGAGACCGTACATCGTACAGAGACCGTACATCATACAGAGACCCCACGTCGTACAGAGACCACACATCGTACAGAGACCGTACATCGTACAGAGACCGCACATCATACAGAGACAACACATCGTACAGAGACCGTACATCGTACAGAGAACACACATCAAACAGAGACCGTACATCGCACAGAGACCACACATCAAACAGAGACCGTACATCGTACAGAGACCACACATCGTACAGAGACCGTACATCGTACAGAGACACCACATCGTACAGAGACCGTACATCATACGGAGACCACACATCGTACCGAAACCGTACATCGTACAGAGACCGTACATCGTACAGAGACACCACATCGTACAGAGACCGTACATCGTACAGAGACCGTACATCATACAGAGACCACACATCGTACAGAGACCGTACATCGTACAGAGACCACACATCAAACAGAGAACGTATATCGTACAGAGACCGTACATCATACAGAGACCACACATCGTACAGAGACCGTACATCGTACAGAGACCACACATCAAACAGAGACCGTACATCGTACAGAGACCGTACATCATACAGAGACCACACATCGTACAGAGACCGTACATTGTACAGAGACCGTACATCGTACAGAGACCACACATCATACAGAGACCACACATCGTACAGAGACCGTACATCGTACAGAGACCACACATCGTACAGAGACCATACATCTTACAGAGACTGTACATCATACAGAGACCACACATCATACAGAGACCCCACATCATACAGAGACTGTACATCGTACAGCGACCATACATCGTACAGAGACCGTACATCGTACAGAGACTGTACATCATACAGAGACCACACATCATACAGAGACTGTACATCGTACAGAGACCACACATCGTACAGAGACCATACATCTTACAGAGACTGTACATCATACAGAGACCCCACATCATACAGAGACTGTACATCATACAGAGACCGTACATCGTACAGAGATCGCACATCATACAGAGACCACACATCGCACAGAGACCACACATCATACAGAGACCACACATCGTACAGAGACGCCACATCGTACAGAGACCGTACCTCGTACAGAGACCTCACATCGTACAGAGACCACACATCGTACAGAGACCGTACATCGTACAGAGACCACACATCGTACAGAGACCACATATCGTACAGAGACCGTACATCGTACAGAGACCGTACATCGTACAGAGACCGCACATCATACAGAGACCACACATTGTACAGAGACCGCACATCATACGGAGACCACACATCGTACAGAGACCGTACATCGTACAGAGACCACACATCAAACAGAGACCGTACATCGTACAGAGACCGTACATCATACAGAGACCACACATCGTACAGAGACCGTACATCGTACAGAGACCACACATCAAACAGAGACCGTACATCGTACAGAGACCGCACATCATACAGAGACCACACATCGTACAGAGACCGCACATCGTACAGAGACCACACATCAAACAGAGACCGTACATTATACAGAGACCACACATCGTACAGAGACCGTACATTGTACAGAGACCGTACATCGTACAGAGACCACACATCGTACAGAGACACCACATCGTACAGAGACCGTACATCGTACAGAGACCACACATCAAACAGAGACCGTACATCGTACAGAGACCGTACATCATACAGAGACCACACATCGTACAGAGACCGTACATCGTACAGAGACCACACATCGTACAGAGACCATACATCGTACAGAGACTGTACATCATACAGAGACCACACATCAAACAGAGACCGTACATCGTACAGAGACCGTACATCATACAGAGACCGTACATCGTACAGAGACCACACATCGTACAGAGAACGTACATCATACAGAGACCGTACATCATACAGAGACCGTACATCGTACAGAGACTGTACATCATACAGAGACCACACATCGTCAGAGACCGTACATCATAGAGAGACCGTACATCGTACAGAGACCGTACATCATACAGAGACCACACATCGTACAGAGACCGTACATCATACAGAGACCGTACATCGTACAGAGACCGTACATCGTACAGAGACCACACATCGTACAGAGACCACACATTGTACAGAGACCACACATCAAACAGAGACCGTACATTGTACAGAGACCACAAATCGTACAGAGACCGTACATCGTACAGAGACCGTACATCATACAGAGACCACACATCGTACAGAGACCGTACATCGTACAGAGACCACACATCGTACTGAGACCGTACATCGTACAGAGACCGTACATCGTACAGAGACCGTACATCGTACAGAGACCACACATCGTACAGAGACCGTACATCGTACAGAGACCACACATCAAACAGAGACCTTACATCGTACAGAGACTGTACATCATACAGAGACCACACATCGTACAGAGACCGTACATTGTACAGAGACCGTACATCGTACAGAGACCACACATCGTACAGAGACCACACATCGTACAGAGACCGTACATCGTACAGATACCACACTTCGTACAGAGACCGTACATCTTACAGAGACTGTACATCATACAGAGACCACACATCATACAGAGACCCCACATAATACAGAGACTGTACATCGTACAGCGACCATACATCGTACAGAGACCGTACATCGTACAGAGACTGTACATCATACAAAGACCACACATCATACAGAGACCCCACATCATACAGAGACTGTGCATCGTACAGAGACCATACATTTTACAGAGACTGTACATCATACAGAGACCCCACATCATACAGAGACCGTACATCGTACAGAGCCCACACATCGTACAGAGACCATACATTTTACAGAGACTGTACATCATACAGAGACCACACATCATACAGAGACTGTACATCATACAGAGACTGTACATCGTACAGAGACCACACATCATACAGAGACCCCACATCATACAGAGACCGGACATCGTACAGCGACCATACATCGTACAGAGACCGTACATCATACAGAGACCACACATCATACAGAGACCCCACATCATACAGAGACTGTACATCATACAGCGACCATTCATCGTACAGAGACCGTACATCATACAGAAACCGCACATCGTACAGAGACCACACATCGTACAGAGACCCCACATCGTACAGAGACAGTACATCATACAGCGACCATACATCGTACAGAGACCGTACATCATACAGAGACCGCACATCGTACAGAGACCGCACAACGTACAGAGACAGCACATCGTACAGAGACCGTACATCATACAGAGACCGCACATCGTACAGAGACCGTACATCATACAGAGACCATACATCGTACAGAGACCGTACATCGTACAGAGACAGTACATCGTACAGAGACCACACATCAAACAGAGACCGCACATAATACAGAGACCATACATCGTACAGAGACCACACATCGTACAGAGACCGCACATCGTACAGAGACCGCACATCATACAGAGACCCCACATCGTACAGAGACCGTACATCATACAGAGACCGTACATCGTACAGAGACCACACATCGTACAGAGACCGTACGTCGTACAGAGACCACACATCGTACAGAGACCGTACATCGTACAGAGACCACACATCGCACAGAGACCGCACATCGTACAGAGACCACACATCAAACAGAGACCGCACATCGTACAGAGACCCCACATCGTACAGAGACCGTACATCGTACAGAGACCCCACATCGTACAGAGACCGTACATCATACAGAGACCGTACATCGTACAGAGACCACACATCGTACAGAGACCGCACATCATACAGAGACCACACATCGTACAGAGACCGTACATCGTACAGAGACCACACATCGTACTGAGACCGTACATCGTACAGAGACCGTACATCGTACAGAGACCGTACATCGTACAGAGACCACACATCGTACAGAGACCGTACATCGTACAGAGACCACACATCAAACAGAGACCTTACATCGTACAGAGACTGTACATCATACAGAGACCACACATCGTACAGAGACCGTACATTGTACAGAGACCGTACATCGTACAGAGACCACACATCGTACAGAGACCACACATCGTACAGAGACCGTACATCGTACAGATACCACACTTCGTACAGAGACCGTACATCTTACAGAGACTGTACATCATACAGAGACCACACATCATACAGAGACCCCACATAATACAGAGACTGTACATCGTACAGCGACCATACATCGTACAGAGACCGTACATCGTACAGAGACTGTACATCATACAAAGACCACACATCATACAGAGACCCCACATCATACAGAGACCGCACATCGTACAGAGACCGCATATCATACAGAGACTGTGCATCGTACAGAGACCATACATTTTACAGAGACTGTACATCATACAGAGACCCCACATCATACAGAGACCGTACATCGTACAGAGACCGTACATCGTACAGAGACTGTACATCGTACAGATACCACACATCGTACAGAGACCATACATTTTACAGAGACTGTACATCATACAGAGACCACACATCATACAGAGACTGTACATCATACAGAGACTGTACATCGTACAGAGACCACACATCATACAGAGACCCCACATCATACAGAGACCGGACATCGTACAGCGACCATACATCGTACAGAGACCGTACATCATACAGAGACCACACATCATACAGAGACCCCACATCATACAGAGACTGTACATCATACAGCGACCATTCATCGTACAGAGACCGTACATCATACAGAAACCGCACATCGTACAGAGACCACACATCGTACAGAGACCCCACATCGTACAGAGACAGTACATCATACAGCGACCATACATCGTACAGAGACCGTACATCATACAGAGACCGCACATCGTACAGAGACCGCACAACGTACAGAGACAGCACATCGTACAGAGACCGTACATCATACAGAGACCGCACATCGTACAGAGACCGTACATCATACAGAGACCATACATCGTACAGAGACCGTACATCGTACAGAGACAGTACATCGTACAGAGACCACACATCAAACAGAGACCGCACATAATACAGAGACCATACATCGTACAGAGACCACACATCGTACAGAGACCGCACATCGTACAGAGACCGCACATCATACAGAGACCCCACATCGTACAGAGACCGTACATCATACAGAGACCGTACATCGTACAGAGACCACACATCGTACAGAGACCGTACGTCGTACAGAGACCACACATCGTACAGAGACCGTACATCGTACAGAGACCACACATCGCACAGAGACCGCACATCGTACAGAGACCACACATCAAACAGAGACCGCACATCGTACAGAGACCCCACATCGTACAGAGACCGTACATCGTACAGAGACCCCACATCGTACAGAGACCGTACATCATACAGAGACCGTACATCGTACAGAGACCACACATCGTACAGAGACCGCACATCGTACAGAGACCCCACATCGTACAGAGACCGTACATCGTACAGAGACCCCACATCATACAGAGACCGCACATCGTACAGAGACCGCACATCGTACAGAGACAGTACATCGTACAGAGACCCCACATCGTACAGAGACCGTACATCATACAGAGACCGTACATCGTACAGAGACCACACATCGTACAGAGACCGTACATCGTACAGAGACCACACATCGCACAGAGACCGCACATCGTACAGAGACCACACATCGTACAGAGACCGTACATCGTACAGAGACCAAACATCGTACAGAGACACCACATCATACAGAGGCCGTACATTGTACAGAGACCACACATCGTACAGAGACCGTACATCGTACAGAGACCACACATCGTACAGAGACCGTACATCGTACAGAGACCACACATCGTACAGAGACACCACATCATACAGAGACCGTATATCGTACAGAGACCACACATCGTACAGAGACCGTACATCGTACAGAGACCACACATCGCACAGAGACCGTACATCGTACAGAGACCACACATCGCACAGAGACCGCACATCGTACAGAGACACCACATCATACAGAGACCGTACATTGTACAGAGACATCACATCGTACAGAGACCGTACATCATACAGAGACCGTACATCGTACAGAGACCACACATCGTACAGAGACCGTACATCGTACAGAGACCACACATCGCACAGAGACCGTACATCATACAGAAACCGCACATCGTACAGAGACCACACATCGTACAGAGACCCCACATCGTACAGAGACAGTACATCATACAGCGACCATACATCGTACAGAGACCGTACATCATACAGAGACCGCACATCGTACAGAGACCGCACAACGTACAGAGACAGCACATCGTACAGAGACCGTACATCATACAGAGACCGCACATCGTACAGAGACCGTACATCATACAGAGACCATACATCGTACAGAGACCGTACATCGTACAGAGACAGTACATCGTACAGAGACCACACATCAAACAGAGACCGCACATAATACAGAGACCATACATCGTACAGAGACCACACATCGTACAGAGACCGCACATCGTACAGAGACCGCACATCATACAGAGACCCCACATCGTACAGAGACCGTACATCATACAGAGACCGTACATCGTACAGAGACCACACATCGTACAGAGACCGTACGTCGTACAGAGACCACACATCGTACAGAGACCGTACATCGTACAGAGACCACACATCGCACAGAGACCGCACATCGTACAGAGACCACACATCAAACAGAGACCGCACATCGTACAGAGACCCCACATCGTACAGAGACCGTACATCGTACAGAGACCCGACATCGTACAGAGACCGTACATCATACAGAGACCGTACATCGTACAGAGACCACACATCGTACAGAGACCGCACATCGTACAGAGACCCCACATCGTACAGAGACCGTACATCGTACAGAGACCCCACATCATACAGAGACCGCACATCGTACAGAGACCGCACATCGTACAGAGACAGTACATCGTACAGAGACCCCACATCGTACAGAGACCGTACATCATACAGAGACCGTACATCGTACAGAGACCACACATCGTACAGAGACCGTACATCGTACAGAGACCACACATCGCACAGAGACCGCACATCGTACAGAGACCACACATCGTACAGAGACCGTACATCGTACAGAGACCAAACATCGTACAGAGACACCACATCATACAGAGGCCGTACATTGTACAGAGACCACACATCGTACAGAGACCGTACATCGTACAGAGACCACACATCGTACAGAGACCGTACATCGTACAGAGACCACACATCGTACAGAGACACCACATCATACAGAGACCGTATATCGTACAGAGACCACACATCGTACAGAGACCGTACATCGTACAGAGACCACACATCGCACAGAGACCGTACATCGTACAGAGACCACACATCGCACAGAGACCGCACATCGTACAGAGACACCACATCATACAGAGACCGTACATTGTACAGAGACATCACATCGTACAGAGACCGTACATCATACAGAGACCGTACATCGTACAGAGACCACACATCGTACAGAGACCGTACATCGTACAGAGACCACACATCGCACAGAGACCGTACATCGTACAGAGACCACACATCGCACAGAGACCGCACATCACACAGAGACCCCACATCATACAGAGACTGTACATCATACAGAGACCACACATCGTACAGAGACCATACATCGTACAGAGACTGTACATCATACAGAGACCACACATCGTACAGAGACCGTACATCGTACAGAGACTGTACATCATACAGAGACCACACATCATACAGAGACCGCACATCATACAGAGACCGCACATCATACAGAGACTGTGCATCGTACAGAGACCACACATCGTACAGGGACCATACATCTTACAGAGACTGTACATCATACAGAGACCGCACATCATACAGAGACCCCACATCATACAGAGACCATACATCGCACAGAGACCGTACATCGTACAGAGACCACACATCAAACAGAGACCGCACATCATACAGAGACCATACATCGTACAGAGACCATACATTGTACAGAGATCGCATATCATACAGAGACCATACATTGTACAGGGACCGCACATGATACAGAGACCATACATCGTACAGAGACCGCACATCGTACAGAGACCGCACATCGTACAGAGACCATACATCGTACAGAGACCGTACATCGTACAGAGACCGCACATCGTACAGAGACCGTACATCATACAGAGACCCCACATCGTACAGAGACCGTACATCATACAGAGACCGTACATCGTACAGAGACCACACATCGTACAGAGACCGTACATCGTACAGAGACCACACATCGCACAGAGACCACACATCGTACAGAGACCGTACATCGTACAGAGACCACACATCGTACAGAGACTCCACATCGTACAGAGACCGTACATCGTACAGAGACCCCACATCGTACAGAGACCGTACATCATACAGAGACCGTACATCGTACAGAGACCACACATCGTACAGAGACCGCACATCGTACAGAGACCCCACATCGTACAGAGACCGTACATCGTACAGAGACCCCACATCGTACAGAGACCGTACATCATACAGAGACCGTACATCGTACAGAGACCACACATCGTACAGAGACCGCACATCGTACAGAGACCTCACATCGTACAGAGACCGCACATCGTACAGAGACCACACATCGTACAGAGACCACACATCGTACAGAGACCGTACATCATACAGAGACCGTGCATTGTACAGAGACCACACATCGTACAGAGACCGTACATCGTACAGAGACCACACATCGTACAGAGACCGTACATCGTACAGAGACCACACATCGCACAGAGACCGCACATCGTACAGAGACCACACATTGTACAGAGACCACACATCATACAGAGACCGTGCATTGTACAGAGACCACACATCGTACAGAGACCGTACATCGTACAGAGACCACACATCGTACAGAGACCGTACATCGTACAGAGACCACACATCGCAGAGAGACCGCACATCGTACAGAGACCACACATCGTACAGAGACCGTACATCGTACAGAGACCACACATCGTACAGAGACACCACATCATACAGAGGCCGTACATTGTACAGAGACCACACATCGTACAGAGACCGTACATCGTACAGAGACCACACATCGTACAGAGACCGTACATCGTACAGAGACCACACATCGTACAGAGACACCACATCATACAGAGACCGTACATCGTACAGAGACCACACATCGTACAGAGACCGTACATCGTACAGAGACCACACATCGCACAGAGACCGTACATCGTACAGAGACCACACATCGCACAGAGACCGCACATCGTACAGAGACACCACATCATACAGAGACCGTACATTGTACAGAGACCACACATCGTACAGAGACCGTACATCATACAGAGACCGTACATCGTACAGAGACCACACATCGTACAGAGACCGTACATCGTACAGAGACCACACATCGCACAGAGACCGTACATCGTACAGAGACCACACATCGCACAGAGACCGCACATCATACAGAGACCCCACATCATACAGAGACTGTACATCGTACAGAGACCACACATCGCACAGAGACCACACATCGTACAGAGACCGTACATCGTACAGAGACCACACATCGTACAGAGACCCCACATCGTACAGAGACCGTACATCGTACAGAGACCCCACATCGTACAGAGACCGTACATCATACAGAGACCGTACATCGTACAGAGACCACACATCGTACAGAGACCGCACATCGTACAGAGACCCCACATCGTACAGAGACCGTACATCGTACAGAGACCCCACATCGTACAGAGACCGTACATCATACAGAGACCGTACATCGTACAGAGACCACACATCGTACAGAGACCGCACATCGTACAGAGACCTCACATCGTACAGAGACCGCACATCGTACAGAGACCACACATCGTACAGAGACCGCACATCGTACAGAGACCCCACATCGTACGGAGACCGTACATCATACAGAGACCCCACATCGTACAGAGACCGTACATCGTACAGAGACCCCACATCGTACAGAGACCGTACATCATACAGAGACCGTACATCGTACAGAGACCACACATCGTACAGAGACCGCACTTCGTACAGAGACCTCACATCGTACAGAGACCGCACATCGTACAGAGACCACACATCGTACAGAGACCCCACATCATACGGAGACCACACATCGTACAGAGACCGCACATCGTACAGAGACCACACATCGTACAGAGACCCCACATCGTACAGAGACCACACATCGCACAGAGACCGCACATCGTACAGAGACCACACATTGTACAGAGACCGCACATCGTACAGAGACCACACATCATACAGAGACCGTGCATTGTACAGAGACCACACATCGTACAGAGACCGTACATCGTACAGAGACCATACATTGTACAGAGACCGGACATCGTACAGAGAACACACATCGTACAGAGACCGTACATCATACAGAGACCGTACATCGTACAGAGACCACACATCGTACAGACACCGCACATCGTACAGAGACCCCACATCGTACAGAGACCGTACATCGTACAGAGACCCCACATCGTACAGAGACCGTACATCATACAGAGACCGTACATCGTACAGAGACCACACATCGTACAGAGACCGCACATCGTACAGAGACCTCACATCGTACAGAGACCGTACATCATACAGAGACCGTACATCGTACAGAGACCACACATCGTACAGAGACCGTACATCGTACAGAGACCACACATCGCACAGAGACCGCACATCGTACAGAGACCACACATCGTACAGAGACCGTACATCGTACAGAGACCACACATCGCACAGAGACCGCACATCGTACAGAGACCGTACATCATACAGAGACCGTACATCGTACAGAGACCACACATCGTACAGAGACCGTACATCGTACAGAGACCAAACATCGCACAGAGACCGCACATCGTACAGAGACCACACATCGTACAGAGACCGTACATCGTACAGAGACCACACATCGTACAGAGACACCACATCATACAGAGGCCGTACATTGTACAGAGACCACACATCGTACAGAGACCGTACATCGTACAGAGACCACACATCGTACAGAGACCGTACATCGTACAGAGACCACACATCGTACAGAGACACCACATCATACAGAGACCGTACATCGTACAGAGACCACACATCGTACAGAGACCGTACATCGTACAGAGACCACACATCGCACAGAGACCGTACATCGTACAGAGACCACACATCGCACAGAGACCGCACATCGTACAGAGACACCACATCATACAGAGACCGTACATTGTACAGAGACCACACATCGTACAGAGACCGTACATCGTACAGAGACCGTACATCGTACAGAGACCACACATCGTACAGAGACCGTACATCGTACAGAGACCACACATCGCACAGAGACCGTACATCGTACAGAGACCACACATCGCACAGAGACCGCACATCATACAGAGACCCCACATCGTACAGAGACCGTACATCGTACAGAGACCACACATCGTACAGAGACCCCACATCGTACAGAGACCGTACATCGTACAGAGACCCCACATCGTACAGAGACCGTACATCATACAGAGACCGTACATCGTACAGAGACCACACATCGTACAGAGACCGCACATCGTACAGAGACCCCACATCGTACAGAGACCGTACATCGTACAGAGACCCCACATCGTACAGAGACCGTACATCATACAGAGACCGTACATCGTACAGAGACCACACATCGTACAGAGACCGCACATCGTACAGAGACCTCACATCGTACAGAGACCGCACATCGTACAGAGACCACACATCGTACAGAGACCGCACATCGTACAGAGACCCCACATCGTACGGAGACCGTACATCATACAGAGACCCCACATCGTACAGAGACCGTACATCGTACAGAGACCCCACATCGTACAGAGACCGTACATCATACAGAGACCGTACATCGTACAGAGACCACACATCGTACAGAGACCGCACTTCGTACAGAGACCTCACATCGTACAGAGACCGCACATCGTACAGAGACCACACATCGTACAGAGACCCCACATCATACGGAGACCACACATCGTACAGAGACCGCACATCGTACAGAGACCACACATCGTACAGAGACCCCACATCGTACAGAGACCACACATCGCACAGAGACCGCACATCGTACAGAGACCACACATTGTACAGAGACCGCACATCGTACAGAGACCACACATCATACAGAGACCGTGCATTGTACAGAGACCACACATCGTACAGAGACCGTACATCGTACAGAGACCATACATTGTACAGAGACCGGACATCGTACAGAGAACACACATCGTACAGAGACCGTACATCATACAGAGACCGTACATCGTACAGAGACCACACATCGTACAGACACCGCACATCGTACAGAGACCCCACATCGTACAGAGACCGTACATCGTACAGAGACCCCACATCGTACAGAGACCGTACATCATACAGAGACCGTACATCGTACAGAGACCACACATCGTACAGAGACCGCACATCGTACAGAGACCTCACATCGTACAGAGACCGTACATCATACAGAGACCGTACATCGTACAGAGACCACACATCGTACAGAGACCGTACATCGTACAGAGACCACACATCGCACAGAGACCGCACATCGTACAGAGACCACACATCGTACAGAGACCGTACATCGTACAGAGACCACACATCGCACAGAGACCGCACATCGTACAGAGACCGTACATCATACAGAGACCGTACATCGTACAGAGACCACACATCGTACAGAGACCGTACATCGTACAGAGACCAAACATCGCACAGAGACCGCACATCGTACAGAGACCACACATCGTACAGAGACCGTACATCGTACAGAGACCACACATCGTACAGAGACACCACATCATACAGAGGCCGTACATTGTACAGAGACCACACATCGTACAGAGACCGTACATCGTACAGAGACCACACATCGTACAGAGACCGTACATCGTACAGAGACCACACATCGTACAGAGACACCACATCATACAGAGACCGTACATCGTACAGAGACCACACATCGTACAGAGACCGTACATCGTACAGAGACCACACATCGCACAGAGACCGTACATCGTACAGAGACCACACATCGCACAGAGACCGCACATCGTACAGAGACACCACATCATACAGAGACCGTACATTGTACAGAGACCACACATCGTACAGAGACCGTACATCGTACAGAGACCGTACATCGTACAGAGACCACACATCGTACAGAGACCGTACATCGTACAGAGACCACACATCGCACAGAGACCGTACATCGTACAGAGACCACACATCGCACAGAGACCGCACATCATACAGAGACCCCACATCATACAGAGACTGTACATCATACAGAGACCACACATCGTACAGAGACCATACATCGTACAGAGACTGTACATCATACAGAGACCACACATCGTACAGAGACCGTACATCGTACAGAGACTGTACATCATACAGAGACCACACATCATACAGAGACCGCACATCGTACAGAGACCGCACATCATACAGAGACCGTACATCATACAGAGACCGTACATCGTACAGAAACCGTACATCGTACAGAGACCATACATCGTACAGAGACCATACATTGTACAGAGATCGCACATCATACAGAGACCATACATTGTACAGGGACCGCACATGATACAGAGACCGCACATCGTACAGAGACCGCACATCGTAAAGAGACCGCACATCGTACAGAGACCGTACATCGTACAGAGACCGCACATCGTACAGAGACCATACATCATACAGAGACCCCACATCGTACAGAGACCGTACATCATACAGAGACCGTACATCGTACAGAGACCACACATCGTACAGAGACCGTACATCGTACAGAGACCACACATCGCACAGAGACCACACTTCGTACAGAGACCGTACATCGTACAGAGACCACACATCGAACAGAGACCCCACATCGTACAGAGACCGTACATCGTACAGAGACCCCGCATCGTACAGAGACCGTACATCATACAGAGACCGCACATCGTACAGAGACCACACATCGTACAGAGACCGCACATCGTACAGAGACCCCACATCGTACAGAGACCGTACATCGTACAGAGACCCCACATCGTACAGAGACCGTACATCATACAGAGACCGTACATCGTCCAGAGACCACACATCGTACAGAGACCGCACATCGTACAGAGACCTCACATCATACAGAGACCGCACATCGTACAGAGACCACACATCGTACAGAGACCGCACATCGTACAGAGACCCCACATCGTACGGAGACCGTACATCATACAGAGACCCCACAACGTACAGAGACCGTACATCGTACAGAGACCCCACATCGTACAGAGACCGTACATCATACAGAGACCGTACATCGTACAGAGACCACACATCGTACAGAGACCGCACATCGTACAGAGACCCCACATCGTACAGAGACCGCACATCGTACAGAGACCACACATCGTACAGAGACCGTACATCGTACAGAGACCACACATCGCACAGAGACCGCACATCGTACAGAGACCACACATCGTACAGAGACCGCACATCGTACAGAGACCGTACATCGTACAGAGACCACACATCGCACAGAGACCGCACATCGTACAGAGACCGTACATCGTACAGAGACCACACATCGCACAGAGACCGCACATCGTACAGAGACCACACATCGTACAGAGACCGCACATCGTACAGAGACCACACATCGTACAGAGACCGTACATCGTACAGAGACCACACATCGCACAGAGACCGCACATCGTACAGAGACCACACATTGTACAGAGACCGCACATCGTACAGCGACCACACATCATACAGAGACCGTGCATTGTACAGAGACCACACATCGTACAGAGACCGTACATCGTACAGAGACCATACATTGTACAGAGACCGGACATCGTACAGAGAACACACATCGTACAGAGACCGTACATCATACAGAGACCGTACATCGTACAGAGACCACACATCGTACAGACACCGCACATCGTACAGAGACCCCACATCGTACAGAGACCGTACATCGTACAGAGACCCCACATCGTACAGAGACCGTACATCATACAGAGACCGTACATCGTACAGAGACCACACATCGTACAGAGACCGTACGTCGTACAGAGACCACACATCGTACAGAGACCGTACATCGTACAGAGACCACACATCGCACAGAGACCGCACATCGTACAGAGACCACACATCAAACAGAGACCGCACATCGTACAGAGACCCCACATCGTACAGAGACCGTACATCGTACAGAGACCCCACATCGTACAGAGACCGTACATCATACAGAGACCGTACATCGTACAGAGACCACACATCGTACAGAGACCGTACATCGTACAGAGACCCCACATCGTACAGAGACCGTACATCGTACAGAGACCGCACATCGTACAGAGACCGCACATCGTACAGAGACCGTACATCGTACAGAGACCCCACATCGTACAGAGACCGTACATCATACAGAGACCGTACATCGTACAGAGACCACACATCGTACAGAGACCGTACATCGTACAGAGACCACACATCGCACAGAGACCGCACATCGTACAGAGACCACACATCGTACAGAGACCGTACATCGTACAGAGACCACACATCGTACAGAGACACCACATCATACAGAGGCCGTACATTGTACAGAGACCACACATCGTACAGAGACCGTACATCGTACAGAGACCACACATCGTACAGAGACCGTACATCGTACAGAGACCACACATCGTACAGAGACACCACATCATACAGAGACCGTACATCGTACAGAGACCACACATCGTACAGAGACCGTACATCGTACAGAGACCACACATCGCACAGAGACCGTACATCGTACAGAGACCACACATCGCACAGAGACCGCACATCGTACAGAGACACCACATCATACAGAGACCGTACATCGTACAGAGACCACACATCGCACAGAGACCGCACATCGTACAGAGACCACACATCGTACAGAGACCGTACATCATACAGAGACCGTACATCGTACAGAGACCACACATCGTACAGAGAACGTACATCGTACAGAGACCACACATCGCACAGAGACCGTACATCGTACAGAGACCACACATCGCACAGAGACCGCACATCATACAGAGACCCCACATCATACAGAGACTGTACATCATACAGAGACCACACATCGTACAGAGACCATACATCGTACAGAGACTGTACATCATACAGAGACCACACATCGTACAGAGACCGTACATCGTACAGAGACTGTACATCATACAGAGACCACACATCATACAGAGACCGCACATCGTACAGAGACCGCACATCATACAGAGACTGTGCATCGTACAGAGACCACACATCGTACAGGGACCATACATCTTACAGAGACTGTACATCATACAGAGACCGCACATCACACAGCGACCCCACATCATACAGAGACCATACATCGTACAGAGACCGTACATCGTACAGAGACCACACATCTCACAGAGACTACACATCGTACAGAGACCGTACATCGTACAGAGACCACACATCTTACAGAGACCCCACATCGTACAGAGACCGTACATCGTACAGAGACCCCACATCGTACAGAGACCGTACATCATACAGAGACCGTACATCGTACAGAGACCACACATCGTACAGAGACCGCACATCGTACAGAGACCCCACATCGTACAGAGACCGTACATCGTACAGAGACCCCACATCGTACAGAGACCGTACATCATACAGAGACCGTACATCGTACAGAGACCACACATCGTACAGAGACCGCACATCGTACAGAGACCTCACATCGTACAGAGACCGCACATCGTACAGAGACCACACATCGTACAGAGACCGCACATCGTACAGAGACCCCACATCGTACGGAGACTGTACATCATACAGAGACCCAACATCGTACAGAGACCGTACATCGTACAGAGACCCCACATCGTACAGAGACCGTACATCGTACAGAGACCGTACATCGTACAGAGACCACACATCGTACAGAGACCGTACATCGTACAGAGACCCCACATCGTACAGAGACCACACATCGTACAGAGACCGTACATCATACAGAGACCACACATCGCACAGAGACCGCACATCGTACAGAGACCACACATCGTACAGAGACCGCACATCGTACAGAGACCACACATCGTACAGAGACCGTACATCGTACAGAGACCACACATCGCACAGAGACCGCACATCGTACAGAGACCACACATTGTACAGAGACCGCACATCGTACAGAGACCACACATCATACAGAGACCGTGCATTGTACAGAGACCACACATCGTACAGAGACCGTACATCGTACAGAGACCATACATTGTACAGAGACCGGACATCGTACAGAGAACACACATCGTACAGAGACCGTACATCATACAGAGACCGTACATCGTACAGAGACCACACATCGTACAGACACCGCACATCGTACAGAGACCCCACATCGTACAGAGACCGTACGTCGTACAGAGACCGTACATCATACAGAGACCGTACATCGTACAGAGACCACACATCGTACAGAGACCGCACATCGTACAGAGACCTCACATCGTACAGAGACCGTACATCATACAGAGACCGTACATCGTACAGAGACCACACATCGTACAGAGACCGTACATCGTACAGAGACCACACATCGCACAGAGACCGCACATCGTACAGAGACCACACATCGTACAGAGACCGTACATCGTACAGAGACCACACATCGTACAGAGACACCACATCATACAGAGGCCGTACATTGTACAGAGACCACACATCGTACAGAGACCGTACATCGTACAGAGACCACACATCATAGAATCATATCATAGAATCATAGAAGTTACAACATGGAAACAGGCCCTTCGGCCCAACATGTCCATGTCGCCCAGTTTATACCACTAAGCTAGTCCCAATTGCCTGCACTTGGCCCATATCCCTCGATACCCATCTTCCCCATGTAACTGTCCAAATGCTTTTTAAAAGACAAAATTGTACCCGCCTCTACTACTGCCTCTGGCAGCTCGTTCCAGACACTCACCACCCTTTGAGTGAAAAAATTGCCCCTCTGGATCCTTTTGTATCTCTCCCCTCTCACCTTAAATCTGTGCCCCCTCGTTATAGACTCCCCTACCTTTGGGAAAAGATTTTGACTATCGACCTTATCTATGCCCCTCATTATTTTATAGACTTCTATAAGATCACCCCTTAACCTCCTACTCTCCAGGGAATAAAGTCCCAGTCTGTCTAACCTCTCCCTGTAAGTCAAACCATCAAGTCCCGGTAGCATCCTAGTAAATCTTTTCTGCACTCTTTCTAGTTTAATAATATCCTTTCTATAATAGGGTGACCAGAACTGTACACAGTACTCCAAGTGTGGCCTCACCAATGCCCTGTACAACTTCAACAAGACATCCCAACTCCTGCATTCAATGTTCTGACCAATGAAACCAAGCATGCTGAATGCCTTCTTCACCACCCTATCCACCTGTGACTCCACTTTCAAGGAGCTATGAACCTGTAATCCTAGATCTCTTTGTTCTATAACTCTCCCCAACGCCCTACCATTAACGGAGTAGGTCCTGGCCCGATTCGATCTACCAAAATGCATCACCTCACATTTATCTAAATTAAACTCCATCTGCCATTCATCGGCCCACTGGCCCAATTTATCAAGATCCCGTTGCAATCCTAGATAACCTTCTTCACTGTCCACAATGCCACCAATCTTGGTGTCATCTGCAAACTTACTAACCATGCCTCCTAAATTCTCATCCAAATCATTAATATAAATAACAAATAACAGCGGACCCAGCACCGATCCCTGAGGCACACCGCTGGACACAGGCATCCAGTTTGAAAAACAACCCTCGACAACCACCCTCTGTCTTCTGTCGTCAAGCCAATTTTGTATCCAATTGGCTACCTCACCTTGGATCCCATGAGATTTAACCTTATGTAACAACCTACCATGCGGTACCTTGTCAAATGCTTTGCTGAAGTCCATGTAGACCACGTCTACTGCACAGCCCTCATCTATCTTCTTGGTTACCCCTTCAAAAAACTCAATCAAATTCGTGAGACATGATTTTCCTCTCACAAAACCATGCTGACTGTTCCTAATTAGTCCCTGCCTCTCCAAATGCCTGTAGATCCTGTCCCTCAGAATACCCTCTAACAACTTACCCACTACAGATGTCAGGCTCACTGGTCTGTAGTTCCCAGGCTTTTCCCTGCCGCCCTTCTTAAACAAAGGCACAACATTTGCTACCCTCCAATCTTCAGGCACCTCACCTGTAGCGGTGGATGATTCAAATATCTCTGCTAGGGGACCCGCAATTTCCTCCCTAACCTCCCATAACGTCCTGGGATACATTTCATCAGGTCCCGGAGATTTATCTACCTTGATGCGCGTTAAGACTTCCAGCACCTCCCTCTCTGTAATATGTACACTCCTCAAGACATCACTATTTATTTCCCCAAGTTCCCTAACATCCATGCCTTTCTCAACCGTAAATACCGATGTGAAATATTCATTCAGGATCTCACCCATCTCTTGTGGTTCCGCACTTAGATGACCTTGTTGATCCTTAAGAGGCCCTACTCTCTCCCTAGTTACCCTTTTGCCCTTTATATATTTGTAGAGGCTCTTTGGATTCACCTTTGCCTGATCTGCCAAAGCAATCTCATATCCCCTTTTTGCCCTCCTGATTTCTCTCTTAACTCTCCTCCGGCAATCTCTATACTCTTCAAGGGATCCACTTGATCCCAGCTGCCTATGCATGTCATATGCCTCCTTCTTATTTTTGACAAGTGCCTCAATCTCCCGAGTCATCCAAGGTTCCCTACTTCTACCAGCCTTGCCCTTCACTTTATAAGGAATGTGCTTACCCTGAACCCTGGTTAACACACTTTTGAAAGCCTCCCACTTACCAGACGTCCCTTTGCCTGCCAACAGACTCTCCCAATCAACTTCTGAAAGTTCCTGTCTAATACCATCAAAATTGGCCTTTCCCCAATTTCGAATTTTAACTTTTGGGCCAGACCTATCCTTCTCCATAGCTATCTTAAAACTAATGGAATTATGATCACTGGTCCCAAAGTGATCCCTCACTAACACTTCTGTCACCTGCCCTTCCTTATTTCCCAAGAGGAGGTCAAGTTTTGCCCCCTCTCTAGTCGGGCCATCCACATACTGAATGATCGTACAGAGACCGTACATCGTACAGAGACCACACATCGTACAGAGACACCACATCATACAGAGACCGTACATCGTACAGAGACCACACATCGTACAGAGACCGTACATCGTACAGAGACCACACATCGCACAGAGACCGTACATCGTACAGAGACCACACATCGCACAGAGACCGCACATCGTACAGAGACACCACATCATACAGAGACCGTACATTGTACAGAGACCACACATCGTACAGAGACCGTACATCATACAGAGACCACACATCGCACAGAGACCGCACATCGTACAGAGACACCACATCATACAGAGACCCCACATCGTACAGAGACCGTACATCGTACAGAGACCACACATCGTACAGAGACTTTACATCGTACAGAGACCACACATCGCACAGAGACCGTACATCGTACAGAGACCACACATCGCACAGAGACCGCACACCATACAGAGACCCCACGTCATACAGAGACCCCACATCATCCAGAGACTGTACATCATACAGAGACCACACATCGTACAGAGACCATACATCGTACAGAGACTGTACATCATACAGAGACCACACATCGTACAGAGACCGTACATCGTACAGAGACCGTACATCGTACAGAGACTGTACATCATACAGAGACCACACATCATACAGAGACCGCACATCGTACAGAGACCGCACATCATACAGAGACTGTGCATCGTACAGAGACCACACATCGTACAGAGACCACACATCGTACAGAGACCCCACATCATACAGAGACCATACATCGTACAGAGACCGTACATCGTACAGAGACCACACATCAAACAGAGACCGCACATCATACAGAGACCATACATCGTACAGAGACCATACATTGTACAGAGATCGCACATCATACAGAGACCATACATTGTACAGGGACCGCACATGATACAGAGACCATACATCGTACAGAGACCGTACATCGTACAGAGACCGCACATCGTACAGAGACCCCACATCGTACAGAGACCGTACATCATACAGAGACCGTACATCGTACAGAGACCACACATCGTACAGAGACCGTACATCGTACAGAGACCACACATCGCACAGAGACCACACATCGTACAGAGACCGTACATCGTACAGAGACCACACATCGTACAGAGACCCCACATCGTACAGAGACCTTACATCGTACAGAGACCCCACATCGTACAGAGACCGTACATCATACAGAGACCGTACATCGTACAGAGACCACACATCGTACAGAGACCGCACATCGTACAGAGACCCCACATCGTACAGAGACCGTACATCGTACAGAGACCCCACATCGTACAGAGACCGTACATCATACAGAGACCGTACATCGTACAGAGACCACACATCGTACAGAGACCGCACATCGTACAGAGACCTCACATCGTACAGAGACCGCACATCGTACAGAGACCACACATCGTACAGAGACCGCACATCGTACAGAGACCCCACATCGTACGGAGACCGTACATCATACAGAGACCCCACATCGTACAGAGACCGTACATCGTACAGAGACCCCACATCGTACAGAGACCGTACATCATACAGAGACCGTACATCGTACAGAGACCACACATCGTACAGAGACCGCACATCGTACAGAGACCACACATCGCACAGAGACCGCACATCGTACAGAGACCACACATCGTACAGAGACCGCACATCGTACAGAGACCACACATCGTACAGAGACCGTACATCGTACAGAGACCACACATCGCACAGAGACCGCACATCGTACAGAGACCACACATTGTACAGAGACCGCACATCGTACAGAGACCACACATCATACAGAGACCGTGCATTGTACAGAGACCACACATCGTACAGAGACCGTACATCGTACAGAGACCATACATTGTACAGAGACCGGACATCGTACAGAGAACACACATCGTACAGAGACCGTACATCATACAGAGACCGTACATCGTACAGAGACCACACATCGTACAGACACCGCACATCGTACAGAGACCCCACATCGTACAGAGACCGTACATCGTACAGAGACCCCACATCGTACAGAGACCGTACATCATACAGAGACCGTACATCGTACAGAGACCACACATCGTACAGAGACCGCACATCGTACAGAGACCTCACATCGTACAGAGACCGTACATCATACAGAGACCGTACATCGTACAGAGACCACACATCGTACAGAGACCGTACATCGTACAGAGACCACACATCGCACAGAGACCGCACATCGTACAGAGACCACACATCGTACAGAGACCGTACATCGTACAGAGACCACACATCGTACAGAGACACCACATCATACAGAGGCCGTACATTGTACAGAGACCACACATCGTACAGAGACCGTACATCGTACAGAGACCACACATCGTACAGAGACCGTACATCGTACAGAGACCACACATCGTACAGAGACACCACATCATACAGAGACCGTACATCGTACAGAGACCACACATCGTACAGAGACCGTACATCGTACAGAGACCACACATCGCACAGAGACCACACATCGTACAGAGACCGTACATCATACAGAGACCACACATCGCACAGAGACCGCACATCGTACAGAGACACCACATCATACAGAGACCGTACATTGTACAGAGACCACACATCGTACAGAGACCGTACATCATACAGAGACCGTACATCGTACAGAGACCACACATCGTACAGAGACCGTACATCGTACAGAGACCACACATCGCACAGAGACCGTACATCGTACAGAGACCACACATCGCACAGAGACCGCACATCATACAGAGACCCCACATCATACAGAGACTGTACATCATACAGAGACCACACATCGTACAGAGACCATACATCGTACAGAGACTGTACATCATACAGAGACCACACATCATACAGAGACCGCACATCATACAGAGACTGTGCATCGTACAGAGACCACACATCGTACAGGGACCATACATCTTACAGAGACTGTACATCATACAGAGACCGCACATCATACAGAGACCCCACATCATACAGAGACCATACATCGTACAGAGACCGTACATCGTACAGAGACCACACATCAAACAGAGACCGCACATCATACAGAGACCGTACATCGTACAGAGACCACACATCGTACAGAGACCGTACATCGTACAGAGACCACACATCGCACAGAGACCGCACATCGTACAGAGACCACACATCGTACAGAGACCGTACATCGTACAGAGACCACACATCGTACAGAGACACCACATCATACAGAGGCCGTACATTGTACAGAGACCACACATCGTACAGAGACCGTACATCGTACAGAGACCACACATCGTACAGAGACCGTACATCGTACAGAGACCACACATCGTACAGAGACACCACATCATACAGAGACCGTACATCGTACAGAGACCACACATCGTACAGAGACCGTACATCGTACAGAGACCACACATCGCACAGAGACCGTACATCGTACAGAGACCACACATCGCACAGAGACCGCACATCGTACAGAGACACCACATCATACAGAGACCGTACATTGTACAGAGACCACACATCGTACAGAGACCACACATCGTACAGAGACCGTACATCGTACAGAGACCACACATCGCACAGAGACCGTACATCGTACAGAGACCACACATCGCACAGAGACCGCACATCGTACAGAGACACCACATCATACAGAGACCGTACATTGTACAGAGACCACACATCGTACAGAGACCGTACATCATACAGAGACCGTACATCGTACAGAGACCACACATCGTACAGAGACCGTACATCGTACAGAGACCACACATCGCACAGAGACCGTACATCGTACAGAGACCACACATCGCACAGAGACCGCACATCATACAGAGACCCCACATCATACAGAGACTGTACATCATACAGAGACCGTACATCGTACAGAGACCACACATCGCACAGAGACCGTACATCGTACAGAGACCACACATCGCACAGAGACCGCACATCATACAGAGACCCCACATCGTACAGAGACTGTACATCATACAGAGACCACACATCGTACAGAGACCGTACATCGTACAGAGACTGTACATCATACAGAGACCACACATCAAACAGAGACCGCACATCGTACAGAGACCGCACATCATACAGAGACTGTGCATCGTACAGAGACCACACATCGTACAGGGACCATACATCTTACAGAGACTGTACATCATACAGAGACCGCACATCATACAGAGACCCCACATCATACAGAGACCGTACATCGCACAGAGACCGTACATCGTACAGAGACCACACATCAAACAGAGACCGCACATCATACAGAGACCATACATCGTACAGAGACCGTACATGATACAGAGACCATACATCGTACAGAGACCGCACATCGTACAGAGACCATACATCGTACAGAGACCGTACATCGTACAGAGACCGCACATCGTACAGAGACCGTACATCATACAGAGACCCAACATCGTACAGAGACCGTACATCATACAGAGACCGTACATCGTACAGAGACCACACATCGTACAGAGACCGTACATCGTACAGAGACCACACATCGCACAGAGACCACACATCGTACAGAGACCGTACATCGTACAGAGACCACACATCGCACAGAGACCGTACATCGTACAGAGACCACACATCGCACAGAGACCGCACATCATACAGAGACCCCACATCATACAGAGACTGTACATCATACAGAGACCACACATCGTACAGAGACCATACATCGTACAGAGACTGTACATCATACAGAGACCACACATCGTACAGAGACCGTACATCGTACAGAGACTGTACATCATACAGAGACCACACATCATACAGAGACCGCACATCGTACAGAGACCGCACATCATACAGAGACTGTGCATCGTACAGAGACCACACATCGTACAGGGACCATACATCTTACAGAGACTGTACATCATACAGAGACCGCACATCATACAGAGACCCCACATCATACAGAGACCATACATCGTACAGAGACCGTACATCGTACAGAGACCACACATCAAACAGAGACCGCACATCATACAGAGACCATACATCGTACAGAGACCATACATTGTACAGAGATCGCACATCATACAGAGACCATACATTGTACAGGGACCGCACATGATACAGAGACCATACATCGTACAGAGACCGCACATCATACAGAGACCGCACATCGTACAGAGACCACACATCGTACAGAGACCGTACATCGTACAGAGACCACACATCGCACAGAGACCACACATCGTACAGAGACCGTACATCGTACAGAGACCGTACATCGTACAGAGACCCCACATCGTACAGAGACCGTACATCGTACAGAGACCCCACATCGTACAGAGACCGTACATCATACAGAGACCGTACATCGTACAGAGACCACACATCGTACAGAGACCGTACATCATACAGAGACCCCACATCGTACAGAGACCGTACATCGTACAGAGACCGCACATCGTACAGAGACCGTACATCATACAGAGACCGTACATCGTACAGAGACCGTACATCGTACAGAGACCACACATCGTACAGAGACCGTACATCGTACAGAGACCACACATCGCACAGAGACCACACATCGTACAGAGACCGTACATCGTACAGAGACCACACATCGTACAGAGACCGTACATCATACAGAGACCACACATCGCACAGAGACCGTACATAGTACAGAGACCACACATCGCACAGAGACCGCACATCATACAGAGACCCCACATCATACAGAGACTGTACATCATACAGAGACCACACATCGTACAGAGACCATACATCGTACAGAGACTGTACATCATACAGAGACCACACATCGTACAGAGACCGTACATCGTACAGAGACTGTACATCATACAGAGACCACACATCATACAGAGACCGCACATCGTACAGAGACCGCACATCATACAGAGACTGTGCATCGTACAGACACATCGTACAGGGACCATACATCTTACAGAGACTGTACATCATACAGAGACCGCACATCATACAGAGACCCCACATCATACAGAGACCATACATCGTACAGAGACCGTACATCGTACAGAGACCACACATCAAACAGAGACCGCACATCATACAGAGACCATACATCGTACAGAGACCATACATTGTACAGAGATCGCACATCATACAGAGACCATACATTGTACAGGGACCGCACATGATACAGAGACCGCACATCGTACAGAGACCGCACATCGTACAGAGACCACACATCGTACAGAGACCACACATCGCACAGAGACCACACATCGTACAGAGACAGTACATCGTACAGAGACCACACATCGTACAGAGACCCCACATCGTACAGAGAACGTACATCGTACAGAGACCCCACATCGTACAGAGACCGTACATCATACAGAGACCGTACATCGTACAGAGACCACACATCGTACAGAGACCGCACATCGTACAGAGACCCCACATCGTACAGAGACCGTACATCGTACAGAGACCCCACATCGTACAGAGACCGTACATCATACAGAGACCGTACATCGTACAGAGACCACATATCGTACAGAGACCGCACATCGTACAGAGACCTCACATCGTACAGAGACCGCACATCGTACAGAGACCACACATCGTACAGAGACCCCACATCGTACGGAGACCACACATCGTACAGAGACCGCACATCGTACAGAGACCACACATCGTACAGAGACCCCACATCGTACAGAGACCACACATCGCACAGAGACCGCACATCGTACAGAGACCACACATTGTACAGAGACCGCACATCGTACAGAGACCACACATCATACAGAGACCGTGCATTGTACAGAGACCACACATCGTACAGAGACCGTACATCGTACAGAGACCATACATTGTACAGAGACCGGACATCGTACAGAGAACACACATCGTACAGAGACCGTACATCATACAGAGACCGTACATCGTACAGAGACCACACATCGTACAGACACCGCACATCGTACAGAGACCCCACATCGTACAGAGACCGTACATCGTACAGAGACCACACATCGTACAGAGACACCACATCATACAGAGACCGTACATCGTACAGAGACCACACATCGTACAGAGACCGCACATCGTACAGAGACCGCACATCGTACAGAGACCACACATCGTACAGAGACCGCACATCGTACAGAGACCATACATCGTACAGAGACCGCACATCGTACAGAGACCCCACATCGTACAGAGACCGTACATCGTACAGAGACCCCACATCGTACAGAGACCGTACATCATACAGAGACCGTACATCGTACAGAGACCGTACATCGTACAGAGACCACACATCGTACAGAGACCGCACATCGTACAGAGACCCCACATCGTACAGAGACCGTACATCGTACAGAGACCCCACATCGTACAGAGACCGTACATCATACAGAGACCGTACATCGTACAGAGACCACACATCGTACAGAGACCGCACATCGTACAGAGACCTCACATCGTACAGAGACCGCACATCGTACAGAGACCACACATCGTACAGAGACCGTACATCGTACAGTGACCACACATCGCACAGAGACCACACATCGTACAGAGACCACACATCGTACAGAGACCGCACATCGTACAGAGACCGCACATCAAACAGAGACCACACATCGTACAGAGACCGCACATCAAACAGAGACCGCACATCGTACAGAGACCACACATTGTACAGAGACCGTACATCGTACAGAGACCATACATCGTACAGAGACCGCACATCGTACAGAGACCGCACATCAAACAGAGACCACACATTGTACAGAGACCGCACATCAAACAGAGACCGCACATCGTACAGAGACCACACATTGTACAGAGACCGTACATCGTACAGAGACCATACATCGTACAGAGACTGTACATCATACAGAGACCACACATCGTACAGAGACCGCACATCAAACAGAGACCGCACATCGTACAGAGACCACACATTGTACAGAGACCGTACATCGTACAGAGACCATACATCGTACAGAGACCGTACATCGTACAGAGACCACACATTGTACAGAGACCGCACATCGTACAGAGACCATACATCGTACAGAGACCGCACATCGTACAGAGACCACACATCGTACAGAGACCGCACATCGTACAGAGACCACACATCGTACAGAGACCGTACATCGTACAGAGACCACACATCGCACAGAGACCGCACATCGTACAGAGACCACACATTGTACAGAGACCGCACATCGTACAGAGACCACACATCATACAGAGACCGTACATTGTACATAGACCACACATCAAACAGAGACCCCACATCATACAGAGACCGTACATTGTTACAGAGACCACACATCGTACAGAGACCGTACATCGTACAGAGACCACACATCAAACAGAGACCGTACATCGTATAGAGACCGTACATCATACAGAGACCACACATCGTACAGAGACCGTACATCGTACAGAGACCACACATCGTACAGAGACCGTACATCGTACAGAGACCACACATCGTACAGAGACCGTACATCGTACAGTGACCACACATCGCACAGAGACCACACATCGTACAGAGACCACACATCGTACAGAGACCGCACATCGTACAGAGACCGCACATCAAACAGAGACCACACATCGTACAGAGACCGCACATCAAACAGAGACCGCACATCGTACAGAGACCACACATTGTACAGAGACCGTACATCGTACAGAGACCATACATCGTACAGAGACCGCACATCGTACAGAGACCGCACATCAAACAGAGACCACACATTGTACAGAGACCGCACATCAAACAGAGACCGCACATCGTACAGAGACCACACATTGTACAGAGACCGTACATCGTACAGAGACCATACATCGTACAGAGACTGTACATCATACAGAGACTGTACATCGTACAGAGACCGCACATCAAACAGAGACCGTACATCGTACAGAGACCACACATTGTACAGAGACCACACATCGTACAGAGACCATACATCGTACAGAGACCGCACATCGTACAGAGACCACACATCGTACAGAGACCGCACATCGTACAGAGACCACACATCGTACAGAGACCGTACATCGTACAGAGACCACACATCGCACAGAGACCGCACATCGTACAGAGACCACACATTGTACAGAGACCGCACATCGTACAGAGACCACACATCATACAGAGACCGTACATTGTACAGAGACCACACATCAAACAGAGACCCCACATCATACAGAGACCGTACATTGTTACAGAGACCACACATCGTACAGAGACCGTACATCGTACAGAGACCACACATCAAACAGAGACCGTACATCGTATAGAGACCGTACATCATACAGAGACCACACATCGTACAGAGACCGTACATCGTACAGAGACCACACATCGTACAGAGACCGTACATCGTACAGAGACCACACATCGTACAGAGACCATACATCTTACAGAGACCAGACATCGTACAGAGACCACACATCGTACAGAGACCGTACATCGTACAGAGACCTCACATCATACAGAGACCGGACATCGTACAGAGAACACACATCGTACAGAGACCGTACATCACACAGAGACCACACATCATACAGAGACCGCACATCGTACAGGGTTCTCACATTAAGATCATAAGAACATAAGAAATAGGAGCAGGAGCAGGCCAATCAGCCCCTCGAGCCTGCTCCGCCATTCAACAAGATCATGGCTGATCTGGTCCTAACCTCAATTCCAAAATCATGTTCAATTTCCTGCCCGCTCCCCGTAACCCCTAATTCCCTTTACTTCTAGGAAACTGTCTATCTCTGTTTTAAATTTATTAAATGATGTCCAACCATCTTCAGCTGCTTCATCAATGACCTTCCCTCCATCATAAGGTCAGAAATGGGGATGTTCGCTGATGACTGCACAGTGTTCAGTTCCATTCGAAACCCGTCAGATAATGAAGCAGTCCGAGCCCGCATGCAGCAAGACCTGGACAACATCCAGGCTTGGGCTCATAAGTGGCAAGTAACATTCGCGCCAGATAAGTGCCAGGCAATGACCATCTCCAACAAGAGAGAGTCTAACCACCTCCCCTTGACATTAAACGGCATTACCATCGCCGAATCCCCCACCATCAACATCCTGGGGGTCACCATTGACCAGAAACTTAACTGGACCAGCCATATAAATACTGTGGCTACGAGAGCAGGTCAGAGGCTGGGTATTGTGCGGCGAGTGACTCACCTCCTGACTCCCCAAAGCCTTTCCACCATCTACAAGGCACAAGTCAGGAGTGTGATGGAATACTCTCCACTTGCCTGGATGAATGCAGCTCCAACAACACTCCAAGAAGCTCGACACCATCCAAGATAAAGCAGCCTGCTTGATTGGCACCCCATCCACCACCCTAAACATTCACTCCCTTCACCACCGGCGCACTGTGGCTGCAGTGTGTACCATCCACAGGATGCACTGCAGCAACTCGCCAAGGCTTCTTCGACAGCACCTCCCAAACCCGCGACCTCTACCACCTAGAAGGACAAGGGCAGCAGGCGCATGGGAACAACACCACGTGCATGTTCCCCTCCAAGTCACACACCATCCCGACTTGGAAATATATCGCCGTTCCTTCATCGTCGCTGGGTCAAAATCTTGGAACTCCCTTCCTAACAGCACTGTGGGAGAACCTTCACCACACGGACTGCAGCGGTTCAAGAAGGCGGCTCACCACCACCTTCTCGAGGGCAATTAGGGATGGGCAATAAATGCCGGCCTTGCCAGCGACGCCCACATCCCGTGAACGAATAAAAAAAAAATGTAGCTTCCACAGCTTCCTGGGGCAGCAAATTCCACAGACCCACCACCCTCTGAGTGAAGAAGTTTCTCCTCATCTCAGTTTTGAAAGAGCAGCCCCTTATTCTAAGATTATGCCCCCTCGTTCTAGTTTCACCCATCCTTGGGAACATCCTTACCGCATCCACCCAATCAAGCCCCTTCACAATCTTATATGTTTCAATAAGATCGCCTCTCATTCTTCTGAACTCCAATGAGTAGAGTCCCAATCGACTCAACCTCTCCTCATATGTCCGCCCCCTCATCCCCGGGATTAACCGAGTGAACCTTCTTTGCACTGCCTCGAGAGCAAGTATGTCTTTTCTTAAGTATGGACACCAAAACTGTATGCAGTATTCCAGGTGCGGTCTCACCAATACCTTATATAACTGCAGCAATACCTCCCTGTTTTTATATTCTATCCCCCTAGCAATAAAAGCCAACATTCCGTTGGCCTTCTTGATCACCTGCTGCACCTGCATACTAACTTTTTGATTTTCTTGCACAAGGACCCCCACATCCCTTTGTACTGCAGTACTTTCCAGTTTCTCGCCATTAAGATAATAACTTGCTCTCCGATTTTTCCTGCCAAAGTGCATAACCTCACATTTTCCAATATTGTATTGCATCTGCCAAATCTCCGCCCACTCACCCAGCCTGTCTATATCCCCTTGTAGGTTTTTTATGTCCTCCTCACTCTCTACTTTCCCTCCCATCTTTGTATCATCTGCAAACTTTGATATGTTACACTCGGTCCCCTCCTCCAAATCGTTAATATAGATTGTAAAGAGTTGGGGACCCAGCACCGACCCCTGCGGAACACCACTGGCTACAGGTTGCCAGTCCGAGAATGTACCATTTATCCCAACTCTCTGCTTCCTGTTAGATAACCAATCCTCCACCCATGCCAGAATATTACCCCCAATCCAGTGATTCTTTATCTTGAGCAATAATCTTTTATGTGGCACCTTGTCGAATGCCTTCTGGAAGTCTAAATACACTACGTCCACTGGTTCCCCTTTATCCACCCTGTACGTTATATCCTCAAAGAACTCAAGCAAATTTGTCAGACATGACTTCCTCTTCGTAAAGCCATGCTGACTTTGTCCTATTAAATTATGTTTATCCAAATGTTCCGCTACTGTCTCCTTAATAATAGACTCCAAAATTTTACCCACCACAGATGTTAGGCTAACTGGCCTATAATTTCCAGCCTTCTGCCAAATACCCTTTTTAAATAAGGGTGTTACATTCGCAGTTTTCCAATCTGCCGGGACCTTTGCCGAGTCCAGAGAATTTTGGAAAATTATTCCCAAAGCACCCACAATCCCTACTGCCACTTCCCTCAAGACCCTCGGATGTAAGCCATCAGGTCCAGGGGATTTATCCGCCTTGAGTCCCATTAATTTACTGAGTACCAATTCCTTCGTGATTTTAATCGTATTTAGCTCCTCCCCCACTAGAGCCCCCTGTTTGTCCAGTGTTGGGATATTCTTAGTGTCCTCTACCGTAAAGACTGAAACAAAATATTTGTTCAGCATTTTTGCTATCTCCATGTTTCCCACCATTAATTTCCCGGTCTCATCCTCTAAGGGACCTACGTTTGCCTTAGCCACCCTTTTTCTTTTTATATAACTATAGAAACTCTTGCTATCTGTTTTTATATTTTTTGCTAATTTATTTTCATAATCTATCTTCCCTTTCTTAATCAATCCTTTAGTTAGTTTTTGCTGTCTTTTGAAGACTTCCCAATCTTCTATCCTCCCACTAAGTTTGGCTACCTTATATGTCCTTGTTTTTAGTCGGATACTATCCTTAATTTCTTTACTTCGCCACGGATGGCTGTCATTTCTTTTACACCCTTTTTTCCTCAGTGGAATATATATTTTTTGAAAGTTGTAAAATAACTCCCTAAATGAACACCACTGCTCATGTACCGTCTTACCCTTTAATCTATTTCCCCAGTCCACTTTAATCAATTCCGCTCTCATACCATCATAGTCTCCTTTATTCAAGCTCAGTACGCTTGTTTGAGAATCAACCTTCTCACCCTCTAATTGGATATGGAATGTAACCATGTTATGGTCACTCATTCCAAGGGGATCCTTAACTAGGACATCATTAATTAATCCTGACTCATTACACAGGACCAGGTCCAAGGTTGCCTGCCCCCTTGTAGGATCAGTTACATACTGCTCACGAAATCCATCCCAAATACACTCAATAAACTCTTCCTCAAGGCTGCCCTGCCCAATTTGATTTGTCCAGTTAATATGATAGTTAAAATCCCCCATAATTATAGCTGTTCCCTTATTACATGCCCCGACTATTTCCTGATTAATACTTCTTCCAGCAGAGTTGCAACTATTAGGAGGCCTATATACTACGCCCACTCGTGTTTTTTTCCCCTTATTATTGCTTATCTCTACCCAAACTGTTTCATTATCCTGATCCTTTGTCCCAATATCTTTTCTCTGTATTACAGTGATTCCTTCCCTTATTAACATAGCCACCCCACCTCCCCTTCCCTCCTGCCTGTCCTTCCTGATTGTTAAATACCCTGGCATATTTAATTCCCAGTCGTTGTCACCCTGCAGCCATGTTTCTGTAATGGCCACAAGATCATACCCATACGTCGTTATTTGTGCCGTTAACTCGTCCATTTTGTTACGAATGCTACGTGCATTGTACAGAGACCGCACATCGTACAGAGACCGCACATCGTACAGAGGCCGCACATCGTACAGAGACCACACATCATACAGAGACCGTACATCGTACAGGGTCCACACATTGTACAGAGACTGCACATCTTACAGAGACTGCACATCGTACAGAGACCACACATCGTACAGAGACCGCACATCGTACAGAGACCCTACATCGTACAGGGTCCACACATCGTACAGAGACCGTACATCATACAGAGACCGTACATCATACAGAGACCCCACATCGTACAGGGTCCACACATCATACAGAGACCCGACATCGTACAGAGACCCCACTTCGTACAAGACCGTACATTGTGCAGGGTTCTCACATTGTACAGAGACTGCACATCGTACAGGGACCGCATATCATACAGAAACCCCACATCGTACAGTGTTCTCACATCATACAGAGACCACACATCGTACAGAGACCGTACATCGTACAGAGACCACACATCGTACAGAGACCGTACATCGTACAGAGACCACACATCGTACAGAGACCATACATCTTACAGAGACCAGACATCGTACAGAGACCACACATCGTACAGAGACCGTACATCGTACAGAGACCTCACATCATACAGAGACCGGACATCGTACAGAGAACACACATCGTACAGAGACCGTACATCACACAGAGACCACACATCATACAGAGACCGCACATCGTACAGGGTTCTCACATTAAGATCATAAGAACATAAGAAATAGGAGCAGGAGCAGGCCAATCAGCCCCTCGAGCCTGCTCCGCCATTCAACAAGATCATGGCTGATCTGGTCCTAACCTCAATTCCAAAATCATGTTCAATTTCCTGCCCGCTCCCCGTAACCCCTAATTCCCTTTACTTCTAGGAAACTGTCTATCTCTGTTTTAAATTTATTAAATGATGTCCAACCATCTTCAGCTGCTTCATCAATGACCTTCCCTCCATCATAAGGTCAGAAATGGGGATGTTCGCTGATGACTGCACAGTGTTCAGTTCCATTCGAAACCCGTCAGATAATGAAGCAGTCCGAGCCCGCATGCAGCAAGACCTGGACAACATCCAGGCTTGGGCTCATAAGTGGCAAGTAACATTCGCGCCAGATAAGTGCCAGGCAATGACCATCTCCAACAAGAGAGAGTCTAACCACCTCCCCTTGACATTAAACGGCATTACCATCGCCGAATCCCCCACCATCAACATCCTGGGGGTCACCATTGACCAGAAACTTAACTGGACCAGCCATATAAATACTGTGGCTACGAGAGCAGGTCAGAGGCTGGGTATTGTGCGGCGAGTGACTCACCTCCTGACTCCCCAAAGCCTTTCCACCATCTACAAGGCACAAGTCAGGAGTGTGATGGAATACTCTCCACTTGCCTGGATGAGTGCAGCTCCAACAACACTCCAAGAAGCTCGACACCATCCAAGATAAAGCAGCCTGCTTGATTGGCACCCCATCCACCACCCTAAACATTCACTCCCTTCACCACCGGCGCACTGTGGCTGCAGTGTGTACCATCCACAGGATGCACTGCAGCAACTCGCCAAGGCTTCTTCGACAGCACCTCCCAAACCCGCGACCTCTACCACCTAGAAGGACAAGGGCAGCAGGCGCATGGGAACAACACCACGTGCATGTTCCCCTCCAAGTCACACACCATCCCGACTTGGAAATATATCGCCGTTCCTTCATCGTCGCTGGGTCAAAATCTTGGAACTCCCTTCCTAACAGCACTGTGGGAGAACCTTCACCACACGGACTGCAGCGGTTCAAGAAGGCGGCTCACCACCACCTTCTCGAGGGCAATTAGGGATGGGCAATAAATGCCGGCCTTGCCAGCGACGCCCACATCCCGTGAACGAATAAAAAAAAAATGTAGCTTCCACAGCTTCCTGGGGCAGCAAATTCCACAGACCCACCACCCTCTGAGTGAAGAAGTTTCTCCTCATCTCAGTTTTGAAAGAGCAGCCCCTTATTCTAAGATTATGCCCCCTCGTTCTAGTTTCACCCATCCTTGGGAACATCCTTACCGCATCCACCCAATCAAGCCCCTTCACAATCTTATATGTTTCAATAAGATCGCCTCTCATTCTTCTGAACTCCAATGAGTAGAGTCCCAATCGACTCAACCTCTCCTCATATGTCCGCCCCCTCATCCCCGGGATTAACCGAGTGAACCTTCTTTGCACTGCCTCGAGAGCAAGTATGTCTTTTCTTAAGTATGGACACCAAAACTGTATGCAGTATTCCAGGTGCGGTCTCACCAATACCTTATATAACTGCAGCAATACCTCCCTGTTTTTATATTCTATCCCCCTAGCAATAAAAGCCAACATTCCGTTTGCCTTCTTGATCACCTGCTGCACCTGCATACTAACTTTTTGATTTTCTTGCACAAGGACCCCCACATCCCTTTGTACTGCAGTACTTTCCAGTTTCTCGCCATTAAGATAATAACTTGCTCTCCGATTTTTCCTGCCAAAGTGCATAACCTCACATTTTCCAATATTGTATTGCATCTGCCAAATCTCCGCCCACTCACCCAGCCTGTCTATATCCCCTTGTAGGTTTTTTATGTCCTCCTCACTCTCTACTTTCCCTCCCATCTTTGTATCATCTGCAAACTTTGATATGTTACACTCGGTCCCCTCCTCCAAATCGTTAATATAGATTGTAAAGAGTTGGGGACCCAGCACCGACCCCTGCGGAACACCACTGGCTACAGGTTGCCAGTCCGAGAATGTACCATTTATCCCAACTCTCTGCTTCCTGTTAGATAACCAATCCTCCACCCATGCCAGAATATTACCCCCAATCCAGTGATTCTTTATCTTGAGCAATAATCTTTTATGTGGCACCTTGTCGAATGCCTTCTGGAAGTCTAAATACACTACGTCCACTGGTTCCCCTTTATCCACCCTGTACGTTATATCCTCAAAGAACTCAAGCAAATTTGTCAGACATGACTTCCTCTTCGTAAAGCCATGCTGACTTTGTCCTATTAAATTATGTTTATCCAAATGTTCCGCTACTGTCTCCTTAATAATAGACTCCAAAATTTTACCCACCACAGATGTTAGGCTAACTGGCCTATAATTTCCAGCCTTCTGCCAAATACCCTTTTTAAATAAGGGTGTTACATTCGCAGTTTTCCAATCTGCCGGGACCTTTGCCGAGTCCAGAGAATTTTGGAAAATTATTCCCAAAGCACCCACAATCCCTACTGCCACTTCCCTCAAGACCCTCGGATGTAAGCCATCAGGTCCAGGGGATTTATCCGCCTTGAGTCCCATTAATTTACTGAGTACCAATTCCTTCGTGATTTTAATCGTATTTAGCTCCTCCCCCACTAGAGCCCCCTGTTTGTCCAGTGTTGGGATATTCTTAGTGTCCTCTACCGTAAAGACTGAAACAAATATTTGTTCAGCATTTTTGCTATCTCCATGTTTCCCACCATTAATTTCCCGGTCTCATCCTCTAAGGGACCTACGTTTGCCTTAGCCACCCTTTTTCTTTTTATATAACTATAGAAACTCTTGCTATCTGTTTTTATATTTTTTGCTAATTTATTTTCATAATCTATCTTCCCTTTCTTAATCAATCCTTTAGTTAGTTTTTGCTGTCTTTTGAAGACTTCCCAATCTTCTATCCTCCCACTAAGTTTGGCTACCTTATATGTCCTTGTTTTTAGTCGGATACTATCCTTAATTTCTTTACTTCGCCACGGATGGCTGTCATTTCTTTTACACCCTTTTTTCCTCAGTGGAATATATATTTTTTGAAAGTTGTAAAATAACTCCCTAAATGAACACCACTGCTCATGTACCGTCTTACCCTTTAATCTATTTCCCCAGTCCACTTTAATCAATTCCGCTCTCATACCATCATAGTCTCCTTTATTCAAGCTCAGTACGCTTGTTTGAGAATCAACCTTCTCACCCTCTAATTGGATATGGAATGTAACCATGTTATGGTCACTCATTCCAAGGGGATCCTTAACTAGGACATCATTAATTAATCCTGACTCATTACACAGGACCAGGTCCAAGGTTGCCTGCCCCCTTGTAGGATCAGTTACATACTGCTCACGAAATCCATCCCAAATACACTCAATAAACTCTTCCTCAAGGCTGCCCTGCCCAATTTGATTTGTCCAGTTAATATGATAGTTAAAATCCCCCATAATTATAGCTGTTCCCTTATTACATGCCCCGACTATTTCCTGATTAATACTTCTTCCAGCAGAGTTGCAACTATTAGGAGGCCTATATACTACGCCCACTCGTGTTTTTTTCCCCTTATTATTGCTTATCTCTACCCAAACTGTTTCATTATCCTGATCCTTTGTCCCAATATCTTTTCTCTGTATTACAGTGATTCCTTCCCTTATTAACATAGCCACCCCACCTCCCCTTCCCTCCTGCCTGTCCTTCCTGATTGTTAAATACCCTGGCATATTTAATTCCCAGTCGTTGTCACCCTGCAGCCATGTTTCTGTAATGGCCACAAGATCATACCCATACGTCGTTATTTGTGCCGTTAACTCGTCCATTTTGTTACGAATGCTACGTGCATTGTACAGAGACCGCACATCGTACAGAGACCGCACATCGTACAGAGGCCGCACATCGTACAGAGACCACACATCATACAGAGACCGTACATCGTACAGGGTCCACACATTGTACAGAGACTGCACATCTTACAGAGACTGCACATCGTACAGAGACCACACATCGTACAGAGACCGCACATCGTACAGAGACCCTACATCGTACAGGGTCCACACATCGTACAGAGACCGTACATCATACAGAGACCGTACATCATACAGAGACCCCACATCGTACAGGGTCCACACATCGTACAGAGACCCGACATCGTACAGAGACCCCACTTCGTACAAGACCGTACATTGTGCAGGGTTCTCACATTGTACAGAGACTGCACATCGTACAGGGACCGCATATCATACAGAAACCCCACATCGTACAGTGTTCTCACATCATACAGAGACCGCATATCGTATACAGCGATCCCACATCGTACAGAGACCGTACATCGTACAGAGACCGCACATCATACAGCGACCCCACATCGTAAAGAGATTTTCCCCCGTGTTTATTCTACTGCCAGCTCTCCCGCTCTTTTTAAATGATGGATATTCTCTCCGCCTACTTCTACCTCCGTAACATTGCCCGTCTCCGCCCCTGCCTCAGCTCATCTACTGCTGAAACCCTCATCCATGCCTTTGTTACCTCCAGACTCCACTATTCCAATGCTCTCCTGGCCGACCTCACACTCTCTGCCCTCTATAACCTGTCCAAACCTCCTATCCTGTACCAAACCCCGCCCACCCATCACCACTGCTCTGAATGACCTGGATTGGCTCCTCATCTCCCAGTGCATTAAATGTAAGATCCTCATCTTTCACTCCCTCCTCTGACTTGTCCCTCCCTATCTCTGTATCACCCTGAGCAGCCCCACAACCCTCCCCACCCAAACACCCTATTCCAAGACTCTGGTCTCTCGTGCATCCTCCCCAACATTTACCCCACGATTGGTGTCTGTGCCTTCACCCACCTGGGTCCTACCCTCTCGGACTCCCTCCCTAAAACAATCCACCTGACCAGCACTCTCCACCTCCCACTCCTCCTCCAGGAATCTTCGCAATGCTCATTGCTTCAACAAAGCTTTCACCGAGACCTCCTTAGAATCATAGAATCATAGAATCATAGAAGTTACAACATGGAAACAGGCCCTTCGGCCCAACATGTCCATGTCGCCCAGTTTATACCACTAAGCTAGTCCCAATTGCCTGCACTTGGCCCATATCCCTCGATACCCATCTTACCCATGTAACTGTCCAAATGCTTTTTAAAAGACAAAATTGTACCCGCCTCTACTACTGCCTCTGGCAGCTCGTACCAGACACTCACCACCCTTTGAGTGAAAAAATTGCCCCTCTGGATCCTTTTGTATCTCTCCCCTCTCACCTTAAATCTATGCCCCCTCGTTATAGACTCCCCTACCTTTGGGAAAAGATTTTGACTATCGACCTTATCTATGCCCCTCATTATTTTATAGACTTCTATAAGATCTCCCCTTAACCTCCTACTCTCCAGGGAAAAAAGTCCCAGTCTGTCTAACCTCTCCCTGTAAGTCAAACCATCAAGTCCCGGTAGCATCCTAGTAAATCTTTTCTGCACTCTTTCTAGTTTAATAATATCCTTTCTATAATAGGGTGACCAGAACTGTACACAGTACTCCAAGTGTGGCCTCACCAATGCCCTGTACAACTTCAACAAGACATCCCAACTCCTGTATTCAATGTTCTGACCAATGAAACCAAGCATGCCGAATGCCTTCTTCACCACCCTATCCACCTGTGACTCCACTTTCAAGGAGCTATGAATCTGTACTCCCAGATCTCTTTGTTCTATAACTCTCCCCAACGCCCTACCATTAACGGAGTAGGTCCTGGCCCGATTCGATCTACCAAAATGCATCACCTCACATTTATCTAAATTAAACTCCATCTGCCATTCATCGGCCCACTGGCCCAATTTATCAAGATCCCGTTGCAATCCTAGATAACCTTCTTCACTGTCCACAATGCCACCAATCTTGGTGTCATCTGCAAACTTACTAACCATGCCTCCTAAATTCTCATCCAAATCATTAATATAAATAACAAATAACAGCGGACCCAGCACCGATCCCTGAGGCACACCGCTGGACACAGGCATCCAGTTTGAAAAACAACCCTCTACAACCACCCTCTGTCTTCTGTCGTCAAGCCAATTTTGTATCCAATTGGCTACCTCACCTTGGATCCCGTGAGATTTAACCTTATGTAACAACCTACCATGCGGTACCTTGTCAAATGCTTTGCTGAAGTCCATGTAGACCACGTCGACTGCACAGCCCTCATCTATCTTCTTGGTTACCCCTTCAAAAAACTCAATCAAATTCGTGAGACATGATTTTCCTCTCACAAAACCATGCTGACTGTTCCTAATTAGTCCCTGCCTCTCCAAATGCCCGTAGATCCTGTCCCTCAGAATACCCTCTAACAACTTACCCACTACAGATGTCAGGCTCACTGGTCTGTGGTTCCCAGGCTTTTCCCTGCCGCCCTTCTTAAACAAAGGCACAACATTTGCTACCCTCCAATCTTCAGGCACCTCACCTGTAGCGGTGGATGATTCAAATATCTCTGCTAGGGGACCCGCAATTTCCTCCCTAACCTCCCATAACGTCCTGGGATACATTTCATCAGGTCCCGGAGATTTATCTACCTTGATGCGCGTTAAGACTTCCAGCACCTCCCTCTCTGTAATATGTACACTCCTCAAGACATCTCTATTTATTTCCCCAAGTTCCCTAAACATCCATGCCTTTCTCAACCATAAATACCGATGTGAAATATTCATTCAGGATCTCACCCATCTCTTGTGGTTCCGCACATAGATGACCTTGTTGATCCTTAAGAGGCCCTACTCTCTCCCTAGTTACCCTTTTGCCCTTTATGTATTTGTAGAAGCTCTTTGGATTCACCTTTGCCTGATCTGCCAAAGCAATCTCATGTCCCCTTTTTGCCCTCCTTAACTCTCTCTTCCTGGTTTGTTTTCTATTTTCCTTATCCCGCCTGTGAAGCACTCTGGGACGCTCTTTATATTAGAGGAGTAACTTCAGAATGCGGCAATGGTCTTCAGCCATGGCTCAGTGGGGCCGACTCTCGCCTCTGGGTCAGAAGGTCGTGGGTTCAAGTCCTGGACCTCAAAGGTTGTAATCTCTGGATTACTCCCAGTGCCACGGGCTAGTGAGTATAGAAATAGGAGGATAGAACAGATGAATGCGTGGCTCAAGAGTTGGTGCAGGAGGGAGGGTTTCAGTTTCCTGGATCACTGGGCCTGCTTCTGGGGAAGGTGGGACTTGTACAAGTCGGACGGGTTGCACCTGAACCAGAGCGGGACAAATATCCTTGCGGGGAGGTTTGCTAGCACTGTTGGGGGGGGGTTTAAACTAACTTGGCAGGGGGATGGGATACAGAGTGGAGCTACAATAGGGGGTGATGTGCAGCCAAATATTGAGAAAAAAACAAGTCAGCTTGGAAGACAGGGCAAATATGTGAGGGCAAGGCTGGATGGCATCTATTTTAATGCAAGGAGTCTTGCGAATAAGGTGGATGAACTGAAGGTGTTGATAAACACATGGGAGTATGATATTGTTGCTGTCACAGAGACATGGTTGAGGGAGGGGCAAGACTGGCAGCTCAATATTCCGGGGTACAGAATCTTCAGGCGAGACAGAGGGGGAGGTATAAGAGGAGGGGGGGGTCGCAATATTAATTAAAGAATCAATTACTGCCATAAGGAGGGATGATATATTAGCAGGTTCCTCAAATGAGGCCATATGGGTGGAGCTTAAAAACAAAAAGGGGGCAAGCACTTTGATGGGAGTGTACTATAGGCCCCCAAACAGTCAGGGGGAGATAGAGGAACAGATATGTAGGCAAATCTCAGAAAATTGTGCAAATAATAGGGTAATAATCGTGGGGGATTTCAACTTCCCCAATATTAACTGGGATACTCAGAGTGTAAAAGGCTTAGAGGGTACAAAATTCTTAACGTGCATCCAGGAGAGCTTTTTGAGCCAGCATGTAGAAAGTCCTACAAGAGAGGGGGTGGTACTGGACCTAATTCTAGGGAATGTGGCCGGCCAAGTGGAAGAAGTGCTAGTAGGTGAGCACTTTGGTGACAGTGACCATAATTCGGTGAGATTTAAGATGGTCATGGAAAAGGATAGGGAGGGGCCGGAAATAAAGGTTCTAAATTGGGGGAAGGCCGATTTTAATAGGATAAGGCAGGATCTGGCCAAAATGGACTGGGATCAGCTGCTTGTAGGAAAATCCGCATCGGAGCAATGGGAGTCTTTCAGAAGGGAGATTGAGACCATACAATGGCAACATGTTCCCGTAAAGGTCAAGGGTGGTTCCAAGAACTCCAGGGAACCTTGGATGTCAGGGGATATACGAGAATGGATTAGGAAAAAAAGGAGGGCTTTTGGCAGATACAAAAGGCTAAAGACGGAGGAAGCCCTAGAGGAGTACAAAAAGTGCAGGGGGATACTTAAAAAAGAAATTAGGAGATCAAGGAGGGGCCATGAAATAACACTGGCGAGCAAAATAAAGGAAAATCCTAAGATGTTTTATAAGTATATTAAGGGTAAGAGGATGACGAGGGAAAAAATAGGGCCCATTAGGGACAAAAATGGCAATCTGTGTGTGGAGCCGGCAGATGTAGGAGGGGTTCTAAATGAATTTTTTGCATCTGTTTTCACTATGGAGAAGGACGATGTAGACATAGAAATACGACAGGGGGACTGTGATATACTCGAACATATTAACATCGAGCGGGAGGAGGTATTGGCGGTTTTAGCAGGCCTAAAAATGGATAAATCCCCAGGCCCGGACGAAATGTATCCCAGGCTACTGTGTGAGGCAAAGGAGGAGATTGCGGGGGCTCTGACACATATATTCAGAACCTCTCTGGCCACAGGGGATGTGCCAGAGGACTGGAGAACCGCTAATGTAATACCATTATTCAAGAAGGGGAGTAGGGAAAAACCGGGGAACTACAGGCCAGTGAGCCTAACATCAGTGGTAGGAAAATTATTGGAAAAAATTCTGAAGGACAAAATTAGTCTCCACTTGGAGAAGCAAGGATTAATCAGGGATAGTCAACATGGCTTTGTCAAGGGAAGATCATGTCTGACTAATTTGATTGAATTTTTTGAGGGGGTGACTAGGCGTGTGGATGAGGGTAACGCAGTGGATGTGGTATACATGGATTTCAGTAAGGCCTTCGATAAAGTCCCCCACAGGAGACTGGTCAAGAAGGTACGAGCCCATGGAATCCAGGGTGCCTTGGCACTTTGGATACAAAACTGGCTTAGTGGCAGAAGGCAGAGGGTGATGGTCGAAGGTTGTTTTTGTGACTGGAAGCCTGTGGCCAGTGGGGTACCACAGGGATCGGTGCTGGGTCCCTTGCTGTTTGTGGTCTACATTAACGACTTGGATATGAATGTAAAAGGTATGATCAGTAAGTTCGCTGATGATACAAAAATTGGTAGGGTGGTAAATAGCGAGGAGGATAGCCTCAGTCTGCAGGACGATATAGATGGGTTGGTCAGATGGGCGGAACAGTGGCAAATAGAATTTAACCCGGAAAAGTGCGAGGTGATGCACTTTGGAGTGACTAACAAGGCAAGGGAATACACAATGAATGGGAGGACCCTAGGCAAGACAGAGGGTCAGAGGGATCTTGGTGTGCAAGTTCACAGATCCCTGAAGGCGGCGGAACAGGTAGATAAGGTGGTAAAGAAGGCATATGGGATACTTGCCTTTATTAGCCGAGGCATAGAATATAAGAGCAAGGAGGTTATGATGGAGCTGTATAAAACACTGGTTAGGCCACAGCTGGAGTACTGTGTGCAGTTCTGGTCGCCGCACTACAGGAAGGATGTGATCGCTTTGGAGAGGGTGCAGAGGAGATTCACCAGGATGTTACCAGGGCTGGAGCGCTTCAGCTATGAAGAGAGACTGGGAAGATTGGGTTTGTTTTCCTTGGAGCAGAGGAGGCTGAGGGGGGACATGATTGAGGTGTACAAAATTATGAGGGGCATAGATAGGATGGATACTAAGGAGCTTTTTCCCTTCGTTGAGGGTTCTATAACAAGGGGACATAGATTCAAGGTAAAAGGCGGGAGGTTTGGAGGGGATTTGAGAAAGAACTTTTTCACCCAGAGGGTGGTTGGAGTCTGGAACTCACTGCCTGAAAGGGTTGAGGAGGCAGGAACCCTCACAACATTCAAGAAGCATTTGGATGAGCACTTGAAATGCCATAGCATACAAGGCTACGGACCAAATGCTGGAATATGGGATTAGAGTAGACAGGGCTTGATGGCCGGCGCGGACACGATGGGCCGAAGGGCCTCTATCCGTGCTGTATAACTCTATGACTCTATAACTCTATGACTCCAATTGCATATAAAATCCAGGCCGACACTCCCGGTGCGGTATTGAGGGAGCGCTGTACTGTCAGAGGGGCAGTACTGAGGGAATGCTGCACTGTGGGAGGGTCAGTACTGAGGGAGCGCTGCACTGTCGGAGGGTCAGTACTGAGGGAGCGCAGCACTGTCGGAGGGTCAGTACTGAGGGAGCGCTGCACTGTCGGAGGGTCAGTACTGAGGGAGCGCTGCACTGTCGGAGGGTCAGTACTGAGGGAGCGCAGCACTGTCGGAGGGTCAGTACTGAGGGAGCGCTGCACTGTCGGAGGGTCAGTACTGAGGGAGCGCTGTACTGTCGGAGGGTCAGTACTGAGGGAATGCTGCACTGTGGGAGGGTCAGTACTGAGGGAGCGCAGCACTGTCGGAGGGTCAGTACTGAGGGAGCGCTGCACTGTCGGAGGGTCAGTACTGAGGGAATGCTGCACTGTGGGAGGGTCAGTACTGAGGGAGCGCAGCACTGTCGGAGGGTCAGTACTGAGGGAGCGCCGCACTGTCCGAGGGTCAGTACTGAGGGAGCGCCACACTGTCGGAGGGTCAGGACTGAGGGAGCGCCGCACTGTCGGAGGGTCAGTACTGAGGGAGCGCCGCACTGTCGGAGGGTCAGTACTGAGGGAGTGCTGCACTGTCGGTGGGTCAGTACCGAGGGAGTGCTGCACTGTCGGAGGGTCATTACCGAGGGAGCGCTGCACTGTCGGAGGGTCAGTACTGAGGGAGCGCCGCACTGTCGGAGGGTCAGCACTGAGGGAGCGCCGCACTGTCGGAGGGTCAGTACTGAGGGAGTGCTGCACTGTCAGAGGGTCAGTACCGAGGGAGCGCTGCACTGTCGGAGGGTCAGTACCGAGGGAGCGCTGCACTGTCGGAGGTTCAGTACTGAGGGAGCGCCGCACTGTCGGAGGGTCAGTACCGAGGGAGCGCCGCACTGTCGGAGGGTCAGTACCGAGGGAGCGCCGCACTGTCGGAGGGTCAGTACCGAGGGAGCGCTGCACTGTCGGAGGGTCAGTCCTGAGGGAGCGCTGCACTGTCAGAGGGTCAGTCCTGAGGGAGCGCTGCACTGTCGGAGGGTCAGTCCTGAGGGAGCGCTGCACTGTCAGAGGGTCAGTACTGAGGGAGCGCTGCACTGTCGGAGGGTCAGTACCGAGGGAGCGCTGCACTGTCGGAGGGTCAGTACCGAGGGAGCGCTGCACTGTCGGAGGGTCAGTACCGAGGGAGCGCCGCACTGTCGGGGGGTCAGTACTGAGGGAGCGCTGCACTGTCGGAGGGTCAGTACTGAGGGAGCGCCGCACTGTCGGAGGGTCAGTACTGAGGGAGCGCTGCACTGTCGGAGGGTCAGTACTGAGGGAGTGCTGCACTGTCGGAGGGTCAGTACTGAGGGAGCGCTGCACTGTCGGAGGGTAAGTACTGAGGGAGCGCTGCACTGTCGGAGGGTCAGTACTGAGGGTGCGCTGCACTGTCGGAGGGTCATTACTGAGGGAGCGCTGCACTGTCATAGGAACATAGGAACAGGAGTAGGCCATTCAGCCCCTCGTGCCTGCTCCACCATTTGATAAGATCATGGCTGATCTGTGATCTAACTCCATATACCTGCCTTTGGCCCATATCCCTTAATACCTTTGGTTGCCAAAAAGCTATCTATCTCACATTTAAATTTAGCAATTGAGCTAGTATCAATTGCTGTTTGCGGAAGAGAGTTCCAAACTTCTACCACCCTTTGTGTGTAGAAATGTTTTCTAATCTCGCTCCTGAAAGGTCTGGCTCTAATTTTTAGACTGTGCCCCCTACTCCTAGAATCCCCAACCAGCGGAAATAGTTTTGTAAGGGGTTTCTTTTTTTACTGTTTCTCGGGCTTATAATAGGTCAGCCAGTTATGTTTTCCTGAGCTGCCCTGCCCGCAGTGCGGTTGCGAATCGCTTACCCCTTCCTGATTCTGAGCTGAGGACTTATCGAGTGGTAACAAAGACAGACAAACAGACCAGTGGATTGGTACAAGGAAAACCAATGTTTATTAATAAGAAAACTAAAACTACAAGGTAAACAGTATAATACAGAAGATAAAAAGAAAGAAATCGCTATGGATGTAATACAGTCTTACACTTATCGGGGGTGGAAGAAACGGACACATCGAGGGAAAATTCTAAAATCACAAGTTTAGCAATATCCCCTTTAACCCCCAACCTTACACCTATGCTAAGCTGTCTTGTGGCAGCCAGAAAATTAATGCTCACCGGTGAAAACAGATGAAAAGGCCGGGCCCCTGTGCCTGCTGCTGCCGTCGACATGTGGTTGCGAGGTTTACTGGATGGCCTTCCTTCTTAGCTGCGAGCAGACAGACAGGACAGGGCCAAGAGGTGAAGAGAAGAGAGAGAGAGAGACTGGGCAGCCCCAGTTATACCCTCTTGGTAACAGGTTTTTTTCATACCTCATCAGCTTGCTTCATTGTTTGATTTAAGCACGAAAACGTAAGACAAAGGACCTCATTTCTGGCCCATTTACATTAATGGCCATTCCCTGTATCGATCTGTTTGCTAACTGCTTTACCATTGTTCCGAATGTACCTCGATGGTTCACCTTTTGTCCTGCGATCACTTCCTGCTCGAATTTTGATGTGTTGGCCGGCCATGTTGATGGCTTGCCTCAGGGCTAGGATGCAACTGCATTGTTTAAAGAAACCTGTCTGAGACACGAAGCCTGCCAAGTTGTTCGAGAAATGCTGCAGGCTTTTTTAGGCCATGTGTCTGACTGCAGCCATTTTGAGAGACCTTGGATTTTTTAAAACAGTCACACCAGGGTTTCTTTAATAACTCCAATAAATCTTCGGGGTGGGGGGAACATGTGAAATTTTGCGAATCCCTTCACTCCCCCCTGTGGATACTTAAACTTGCTTGAAGTGTCCATGCAAGGTGAGCAAAGATTTCTGACCGTCGCAAACAACCTTCCCCTTTATTTACCTATCCCTAATCCCTCGACACATACATTCCCTTACTTGGAGAGAACCCCAGTGTATGGCAGGCATTCGGATAGAAAACAAGGTTGAATTACAACAATCCCAGCACGGAGGGGTCCAAATACCCCTGCACCACTTGGGATGAAACAGTATTTTGCATACTATACAACACAACAATGAACAATCTTTATTCAAAATAACATCTAAACGTAAACTTACTTTATTGAAAACAACTAACGGAAGGGACCATCTTTATTAAAATAATGAAACAGGCTGCCATCACTCGCAAGGGATGCGTCCCCGAACTCACACGGGTGTTTCGTCTACCCGAGCATACTGGTCCTTCCATACCCTTTGTGTTCTAACTACTACCTCGAGACCCCTATTCCTACACTGGACGCAAACCAGGTAGAGGACGATCCCGAGCTGACAGATTACTAGCACGTGTGATGCCAGACGAATCCAGGAGGGGACCTCTATATTCTCAAAGATGTCCCACCAGGGTGGGGTCGTAATACTCAGAATATCGGCCCCTATCTGGACAGTCTTCTGTTCCAGCGTGTAAAAGTGTTTTTGGGACACCCCTACTGCTTTTAATAATTTAACGAGGTGTTCTGGGAGAGGGTGGGTCTGGTCGCCAAAGTGGGCTACATACTTTTGGAGGTTGGTGAAATTCTCTTTCACAGTGAGGTGAACAGTGGATGGTTCAGGGATGGGGGCAATTCGTATCTGTGCCACTTGAACTTCTGCCTCGGGTTTAAAGCAGAAACTGCTGTCACTCACCGCACACCAGCTGTGCTGACCATGCTGGTAGTGAGACGCTGCTGTGGTGATGCAATATGTCCCACCTCCTATGTACGCCACCTGTGGGGGAACATGGCCTTGTGCCATGGCTTCCATGGTGCAGTTTATAGGCTTCGCGTCAGCAGCTCTGAACCCGCACTGCGGTTTTGAATAGGCGTTCAAGTGCTGGGGACACAGGATTATGTGTGATCCCCGGCTCTGGCACCCCGAGAGGTCAGTACCCGTCATACCATGCCCCCACCTTATGACGTAGGGCGGGACCGCTGTGAAACGAACGTGTGCACCCCCCTGAATGACACCAATGTACACCGGCGCGGGTCGGGCCGTCCCGCCCATGACTGGCATCCTTACAACTATCCCTATGATGGTGTGGTTGGAATGCCCACAGTCCACTGGGACTGGGTCGGCCTCAGAAGCTAGGTGGAGCTGGCACGGACTTAATGTATTCTCAAAAGGGTGGAGGGCTGCGAGGTGTTTGTTGCTGATCCAGGAGGGGACTAAACCTTGCTTTAAATCCTCCAGATTGCTGCGGGCCTCGCCCAGCAACCATGCCCCATACAGCACGCACACTTCATTCTGCGCCGCCTGGTCTGACTCATTCCGACCCTCCCTAATGAGCACATTCACCATCTCTGCATGCTTTTCCAGCTCCGCTATGATCTCCTTTAAGTGGAGAGTCATGGCCTGATCTTCGTGCAGTTCCGAACCTACCACCTTATTCGCATCGATTAATATTTTCTTTAATTGAGTTTTTAAACCATTAATCTGGGTCTGCAGCTCAATGTCATCTAAGCTGTTGATGACAGAAGACCCCGTGTTAAAACCAGTTAAGACATCGTTAAAAACACCCCTTCTTTGTCTCCCAATCCCGTCCAAAAGCTCGTGGGTGTATAGTCTGGTTCTGTCAACATCTGAAAAATCAAACTGATAAAATTTACGGAACATCTCTTTTAAGAGGGCTTGATACAACTGCGCGGTCTCTGTGGGGCACCACGCGGGTAGGTGTATCTCGGTGAGGTTTAAAATCACGGAGGCTACCGCGCAGTGCACCCCTTGATACAGTGCCTGGTCTGTAGGTACTAGCACCAAGCCGTTCCCTGGTCCCTTGGTGGTGGCGGGGCATCCCTCTACTATCATACGTGACGTCGCAGTCGTGGGCAGGGGCTGTCGGGGGCGGGTTACTAATTCAGTGGCATTAACCGAGATTGGGGAGTATGGGATCGCGCATGCGCTCAGGCGTGATTCCCAGTCCATCCCCCTCCCGTTATCTTGCCACTGGCTGTGGAAAATGATGGAAATGCCTGTGGGGCAGACTTTCTCTGAACCCCACATACAGACATCGATCCCCTGATCCAGTTCCCACCATTTGTCCCAGCACACACTGAACCCTCCCTGGGTCCCTGTGATGGTCCTGTGGGTGTTATTCCCTAACCTTTCCCACTCTACCCTGGGGTTCCCCATATCCTGACTTAATTTTCTAAGCCACCACCACCTATCCAGGGGAACGTTGCCTTTACATGACAAACATATTCCTTTTCCCACGGTGACGCTAATCCTTGGGGTGACAATTCGTATCCTCGGGCACTGGAGGGAGGTCTCCCTGTATGAAAAACCGGCCTGGCTCGAGTACTGGGTCGAATTTGAGCCCAGCCATCCGGGCCAGCTCCCCTCGTGAGTGTACAAGGCGATTTCATCCGCCTCGTGTAGGCCACTCCCATCGTGGGCGAGGGGCGCCGTTTCTCCGGAGCATCCGAAGATGTGGTGGTCCTCGGTATCGCCCCTTCTCGCGAGGCTCAGCCCAGACAGGGCGAGCAGGATCACTCCTCCCAACATTCCCTGTAAAAGATAAAGAACATCTGGCCGGGCTCCCGATAGGCTGCCTGGCTCGGGTGGAGTGTGAGCGGGTCCCTGGACCTCGGCTCACGGAGACAACACTGGAACGGTTCCATCTTAAAATTACATTACGGTTCCACACCTTATAATAAATCTATACATCTTAACTTAAAACTACAAACTTAACTGCTAAAGTTATATACATCCGCCGCCCGTCTCCGAGCGGCCAGCTCAGATTCTGTCAGGACTGCTGCAGGCTGCTCCCTGCGGCGTGGCTGTACTGAGCTTTACTTCCGGTCCCTCACAGCCCGCGACTGCTGGCTGAGGACCTTTGTCTTTCGACTTAACTTTAACGCGGGAGGCAGCCCTTTTAAACTGGGGAGCCGGCGACCATGCCTTCCTCGGCTGGGGTGTCCGAGGGGACCTCCTAGGAAGTGCTGTTGGTGGGGCTACCCTGGCGAGCGGACCCTTGCTGTGGGTCGCAGCCCTCGCTGGCTGGGGGCTTTTCCCCTGTGGCTCCTCCCTTCCCAAGTCTGAGTTGGGGACAGGCAACCCCTCGCTGCCTGCTGCCGGAGGCTGAGAGTCTTCCTCTCCAGGTTCAAAACCTGGGTCGGGGGTGGGACTACCTGCCTCGGGCTCCTCCTCCTCCCCACCTGAGTCCCAGAAGAGAGGGGGATTGGTTTGGACAGGGGTCTGGGTGACTCCTCCCCTGATACATGCGACTGTACCTGCGTGTGCTGCCTGTGAGCTGTGACCTGCTGGGAGCAGGGGATTTCTAACCTCGGGTTCGATCCCAGCTGCCTGCTTTTTCGCCTCCGATCTAAACAGCTTACATTGGTTTATATGAAACCATTTCGTCCGCCGGGGCAATTTTACAGCGTAAACCATGGGGCTGGCTTTATCTACTATGCTATAGGGTCCCATGTACAGTGGCTCCAAACTCCCCACTCGGGCGTAGTTCCTCACCATTACCTGGTCCCCTATCTCCCACTGATGACTTTTGTTAGGCTCGAGCAGCAATCGGTTATTCCGATGCTGCTTCCCCAGACTACCTGCTGCCTGTTCGTAAATCTGCTTCAGGCGCTCGAGGAGTGTTCGGGTGAATTTATCCCAGTTTACCTCCCGAAGCTGCCCTTCAGTAAGAACTGGGGCTAGGACATGGGTGGGGGCTCTCATGACCCTACCGGTCATGAGCTCGTGCGGGGAATACCCCGTACTCTTTGACTGACTGGCCCGGATCCCCAAGAGGACTAGAGGCAGGACCTCTGCCCATTTTCGGGGTGAGTCCGCTGTCTCCTTCCTCAGCCTTTCTTTGACGGTGCGGTTCATGCGTTCCACAATCCCTGAGGACTGTGGATTGTGGGCTACGTGCCACTTCCCCTGAATACCGAGCAGCATAAGTGTATTCTGCATGACCTGGATGGTGAAGTGGCTTCCCTGGTCGGACTCCACAAACTGGGGTAGTCCCCACCGCGAGAACACCTCCCGTACCAAGATCCTTGCAGTCCCTAATGCTGTGGCTTTTCTACAGGGGAAGGCCTCGACCCACTTGGAAAACACGTCCACCAGGACGAGGCAATATTTGTAGCCTCCCTGGGCGGTGGGTAGGGGCCCGATGTAGTCGATCTGGATCGGCTGCCATGGTCCCTCTACCCTCCTAACGTGTCCCATGGGCACCTTCCTTCTATGGGGGTCGGGGTTATTTGCAGCGCACACAAGACAGCGAGCACAGAACTCGCAGACATCTTCCCGGAGACCTGGCTACCATCCCGCCTGTTCCACCCGCCGCCAGGTGGCCTCAGGCCCGGGGTGTCCTGCTCCCGGCCCTTCATGGGCCAGTTGAAGGAACTCCCTCCGGTGCTGCTGGGGTACTACCCACTGTCCTTCCCTGAACAGCATGTGCCCCGTCGTAAGGGCCCTCTATCCTCCTACCCTCGCTCACTGCGCTAGTGACGGTTTTCAGGACAGGGTCCTGGGCTTGGACTGTTTTAAGATCCGGGGCTAATGCTACCCCTCAGCTCCTCTGGGTCCCACCCCTGCCTCTATATCCGCGACGGGACCAGATTGCCAGGTATTCCGTGCATGAGTTGCAAGTGAACATACTGTCCGAGCAAATCGTGTATGGGGTGGGGAAGATCTCGGGGTGGGTGACCACGTACACCGTCGCGGACAGTTCAGCCTGCTGGGCGCTCATGGTGCTGGGGAGCTTGATCGCCAAGGCAATGTTAGCCGATGGGTCATAGACTCCACATCCCGTGAGACGTTCACCAGCGGATACCATGCTGGAACCGTCGACATAGATCTCGCGGCCTGTGGGATGTATCCCGGCCCGTAGACCAATGTTCGCCTCCCACACCCCTTCTATGGAACACTGATGGGCTGTTCCAGGATATACCATGTTAGCCGCGAGCTTTGGCTCGCAAAGGCCCCTCACCCTCAGATCCATCTGGGAAAGGAGGAGGGTCCAGCGTGCACTGCTGACTGTCCCATCTTTGATCCTCCCGTCCAGAAGCATCTGGGTGGGCGTGTGATGTGTGAGGAGGGTGATAGGAGAGGTGCCTGTGAAGATCGAGGATCTTTTCACAGCCCAGCACGTGGCCAAAAGGTGCCGCTCGCAAATTGAGTAGCTCTTTTCCACGTCAGTGAGTACTCTGGAGGAGTAGACCACGGGTCTTAGCCTGCCGTGCCGCTCCTGGAGCAGCACAGCACTGAGATTATCCCCGCTGGCCGCTACCTCCAGAAAGAACTCGCTCCCTCCATCTATCGCTCCCAGGGCTGGTGCGGTCTGCAGGTCCCTCTTGAGCTGGACAAATGCTGCCTGGCACCCCTCATCCCAAGACCACTCCACTCCCTTGTGTAGGAGTTGGAGCAGAGGGGCTGCCGTGGCTGCATAATCCTCAATAAAATCTCTGCAGTACCCTGTTAGCCCTAAGAACGACCTCACACCCCTCACAGTACTGGGGACCGGTAGCTCTTGGACCGCTTCCCTCCTAGCCTTGTCTATGGCTCGTTCCCCTGCGCGGACGGTCAGGCCCAGGAATTTCACCTCCTGCTGGCCGATCTGCGCTTTCCTAGGGTTCACTTTAAAACCTTTCCTCTGCAACAGCTCCAGCAATTCGGCCAGTAGCGGGCCATGCTCCCCGACTGAGTCGGTAAACAAGAGCAGGTCGTCTACACACTGCACCAATTGCCTGGGCTGGCTAAATTCCTTTAAACTACTCGCCATGCACTGGTGAAAGATGCTGGGGCTGTTATGAAAACCTTGCGGCAAACAGTTCCAAGTATACTGTTGCCCCTTAAAAGTAAAAGCGAACTTATACTGGTCTTCCCTCCTTAAGGGGATCGACCAAAACCCATTCGAAATATCCAGCACCGTGAACGTAGTCGCGGATGCTGCAATGCTTCCGATGAGGTCGGCAACTGCTGCCACTGTGGGGGCCACACGCGGGGATATTGCTGTTGAGCACCCGATAGTCCACCGTGGCTCTCCATGAATTGTCCGGTTTCTTGACCGGCCAAAGCGGAGAATTAACATGAGTGGCTATGGGCCTCAGCACTCCCTGCTGCACCAACGAAGATATGGCCATCTCCATATCGGGCTCTGCTTCTCTAGGAAAGTTATACTGCTTCTGGGGCCGGGCCATGGGGTCTCCGTCTACCCTGACCTCAAACCCGGTGACCCTCCCGCAGTCGTGTTTGTGCGTGGCAAACGCAGCCATGCGAGCCTGCACGACTGCTTTAAATTCCTCCGGGACACCCTCTACCATGAGCCCCAGGTCATAACCTCCTTTCGGCTTCACAGTACACAGGGTTCCCTTCCCTTCTTTTCCTGGGATAACTCCCACGCCATTCTCCTCACCCGTGTCGGCTCCCCAAAGGCAATGGTTGCGGAGATCCACGAGGATCCCGTGGCCCACGATGAAGTCGGCCCCTAGGATCCCCTTTCCTCCCTCCGCTTCCCACCTCGCCAGGACACACGTCCACTTGGTTTGGAGTGGGCCCAGGCGGACTGAGAGCGGCTTGGAGAATGCTCCCGCCTGTTCCTTACCGGTGATCCCCGATAGAACGTATGGAACTCTGCGAGACAGAGGTGAGGTGGTGGGATTAGCTGCGTGGATCACGGTGCATGATGCCCCCGTATCCAGCAGATAAGTCCCTTCAACCTTCTCTACCTCCATCTGCACGAGCGGTCTCTTCCATCCATCATACCTGAGAGCACACAGGTAGACAGGCTGTGCGGGCTCTAGTCATAGCGGGGCATCGTCAGGGGGGGCTGAGGGAGCGACCACACCGGTAGTGGCTGCTATTCTTCCCTGGCTGGCCATAAAAGATCGCATGGCCTCAAAAAATGACTCCATGGCAGCGGGGGCAATTCCTGTCTCTGCCTCCCCCATCGCTGCCTTTTGGGCTGGGGCGGTGGGATTCTTTCCCTTGGTGTCCTTCCAGGGGTTTTTACAATCTTTCCGCCAGTGGCCGTTCTTCCCGCACCCAAAGCAGTTTAACTTAGCCTGGGCGGGACGATTCCCTTCCTGGTGCCATTCCCTTTTATGCTGGGCCCCTGGTTTAACCTCGTGGACTTTCCCCTTGGGTTGGGGCGTCTCGATACCCCTGATATTTTTAAATGCTATCGTGAGCTGGCGGATCACCGTTTCCTCGGTGGTCTGGGGGCTACGGGGGTCAAACCAAGCCGCAGCTCGTGTTCGAATTTGGGGCAGGCAGTTTGTCATGAGACAGCGGAGCCAGTGGGCTAATTGATCTCTGTTCAGGAGTGTCCGCCCTGGCATTCGCGGGCATGCGCTCCGGTAGACTGGCCACAGCCTGTCTGCGAAAGCCTGTGGGGACTCCCCGGGGAGCTGTACCGTTTTTCCCACCCGGGCAAACGGACTCCCGTCATTTAGTCCCATGGCCTCCAATATCTCATCCCTTAACTCCTCGTAATCTTTCTGCCCCCTTTTGCACTCATCTGATAAGGTTTGGAGGAGGTCACCCCCCAGAGAAAACAGCAGCATTTTTGCTTGTTCTGCTTCATTGCAGTCATTAACGCACACTGCCTGCTCTATCTCACGGAAGTGTAGAGAGGGGTCTCCCCTCACTGTAAGCTTAGGGATATGGCTAACCATGGCCCTGAGCTGTGGGGTGCCATGCGGCACTACAAACTGGTTCTGGATGGCCCCTAGGTCCTCGCCATCGGCGGGCGGGCCGTACCTCCGTTGTCGGAGGGGGTACACTGGTCCCAGTCCTGGTCTATCTACCAGGAATTGCTGGGTCTCCCCTAATGCTTCATCCTCCACTCCCCCTTGCTGCCAGACCTCCTGAAAACTCGGGGCTATGGGTGATGGCCGTGAAGCCTCTGGTTCCCTAACCAGTGTCGTTCTGGGAGCTGCCTGTGGGACTTCCACAGTAAAATCCGACTGGCCCGCCTTCGGGCTAAGGAGGCATACCATGCCCTTCGCCCTTGCTAAGGCCATGCCCAAATGTTCTATTTCCTGCCTGCAGGGGCCATGATCTGCCTCTTCAAACCTCTGGGCGCAGGCCAGCTTATAGGCTGCCTTTACCTCGCCTACTTTCTCCTCCTGCTCTTTTAATTCTTGCGTGAGGCTGTGGATCTTATCCATTAACCTAGCCTCACTGCCTCTCGCCTCTCTGACCTGGTATTCCAGATGTTCCATTCTACCTCCAGTGCTACTTTTGAGCTCAGCGATCTGGTATTCCAGGCGCTCTACCTTTGCCTGGTGGTCCCTTGCCATCTGCGCCCTTTCTTGGCTAATTGCCTGGAGCGCTGCTACTCCTTGCTCTTCGGCTGCTGTCTTTTCCTGCAGCTCTAGGGTCAACTGTTTAATCTTGGCTGCTCGCGCTGCTACAGCACGGTCCAGAACTAAGACCTGCTTTTTAAAACACAAGAGCCAGACCGCCTTCTCAGTACCTTTCTTATACTGTTTACTTGCTGTCCACTGGATGGCTGCATCTATGGGACGCTCGGCCTTTAACATATCGCCCACCCACTTTTCGCGATATTTACCTTGCCGCACACATAGGCAGACAACCTTATCTCCATTGCGGATTCCTCCTCCGCACCACTGTCTGTCTTGTTACAAACTTTCGTCTCAGCTCCTGCCTGACTCGCCATTTCTGTAAGGGGTTTCTTTTTTTACTGTTTCTCGGGCTTATAATAGGTCAGCCAGTTATGTTTTCCTGAGCTGCCCTGCCCGCTGTGCGGTTGCGAATCGCTTACCCCTTCCTGATTCTGAGCTGAGGACTTATCGAGTGGTAACAAAGACAGACAAACAGACCAGTGGATTGGTACAAGGAAAACCAATGTTTATTAATAAGAAAACTAAAACTACAAGGTAAACAGTATAATACAGAAGATAAAAAGAAAGAAATCGCTATGGATGTAATACAGTCTTACACTTATCGGGGGTGGAAGAAACGGACACATCGAGGGAAAATTCTAAAATCACAAGTTTAGCAATATCCCCTTTAACCCCCAACCTTACACCTATGCTAAGCTGTCTTGTGGCAGCCAGAAAATTAATGCTCACCGGTGAAAACAGATGAAAAGGCCGGGCCCCTGTGCCTGCTGCTGCCGTCGACATGTGGTTGCGAGGTTTGCTGGATGGCCTTCCTTCTTAGTTGCTAGCAGACAGACAGGACAGGGCCAGGAGGTGAAGAGAGAAGAGAGAGAGAGAGACTGGGCAGCCCCAGTTATACCCTCTTGGTAACAGTTTTTTTTCATACCTCATCAGCTTGCTTCATTGTTTGATTTAAGCACGAAAACGTAAGACAAAGGACCTCATCTCTGGCCCATTTACATTATGGCCGTTTCCTGTATCGATCTGTTTGCTAACTGCTTTACCATTGTTCCGAATGTACCTTGATGGTTCACCTTTTGTCCTGCGATCACTTCCTGCTCGAATTTTGATGTGTTGGCCGGCCATGTTGATGGCTTGCCTCAGGGCTAGGATGCAGCTGCATTGTGTAAGGAAACCTGTCTGAGACACGAAGCCTGCCAAGTTGTTCGAGAAATGCTGCAGGCTTTTTTAGGCCATGAGTCTGACCGCAGCCATTTTGAAAGATCCTGGATTTTTAAAACAGTCACACCAGGGTTTCTTTAATAACTCCAATAAATCTTCGGGGTGGGGGGAACATGTGAAATTTTGCGAATCCCTTCAGTTTCTCTCTGTCCACCCTATCCGTTCCCCTTAATATCTTATAAACTTCGATCAGATCACCCCTTAACCTTCGAAACTCTGGAGAATACAACCCCAATTGGTGTAATCTCTCCTCGTAACTTAACCCTTGAAGTCCGGGTATCATTCTGGTAAACCTACGCTGCACTCCCTCCAAGGCCAATATGTCCTTCCGAAGGTGCGGTGCCCAGAACTGCTCACAGTACTCCAGGTGCGGTCTAACCAGGGTTTTGTATAGCTGCAGCATAACCTCTGCCCCCTTGTACTCTAGTCCTCGAGATATAAAGGCCAGCATTCCATGAACCTTATTGATTATTTTCTGCACCTGTTCATGACACTTCAATGATCGATGTACCTGATCCCCAAGGACCCTTTGGACATCCACTGTTTTTAACTTTTTACCATTTAGAAAGTACCCTGTTCTGTCCTTTTTTGATCCAAAGTGGATGACCTCACATTTGCCTACATTGAATTTTCCAATCCAGAGGGACGGTTCCTGAATCTAGAGAACTTTGAAAGATTATAGTTAGGGCATCTGCAATCTGCTCACCTACTTCCTTTAAAACCCTGGGATGGAAACCATCTGGTCCTGGGGATTTGTCACTCTTTAGGGCTGTTATTTTCTTCATTACTGTTGTTTTACTTATGTTAATTTTATCGAGTCCCTGTCCCCGATTCAATATTAGTTTTCTTGGGATTTCCGGCATGCTATCCTCTTTTTCTGCTGTAAATACTGACGCAAAGTAATCGTTCAACATGTCCACCATTTACCCATTGTCAATGACAATATCCCCACTTTAAGGGGCCACCCTCTTTTTCCTAATATAACTATAAAAGTTCTTCGTATTGGTTTTGATATCCCTTGCGAGTTTCTTTTCATACTCTCTTCTTGTAGCTCTTACTATCTGTTTTGTGACCCTTTGTTGATCTTTGTATCTTTCCCATTCGCCAGGATCTGTGCCATTTTTTGCCTTTTTGTATGCCCTTTCCTTATGTCTTATACTGTCCCTTACCTCTTTAGTTGTCCATGGCTGTTTTTTTTGGCAAGTAGAGTTCTTGCCCCTCAGGGGTATAAACCGGTTCTGCATCACGTTAAATGTTTCTTTAAACATTTCCCACTGATCATCAGTCGTTTTACCCATTTTATTCCTGAACTGGTTGATGCTGTTGAGCAAGTTTTCAGGCTCCCTGTGCCTGTCTCACGCTGCACTGCTTGTTTTAACAGATGCCTTCCCTCCGAGGAGTGGCTGCGCTGTCTCCACGGTTACACATCACCTGCTACCAACAAGGTGTCAATTAGCGACAGGCCAATTAGTGATTTGTACAGAGCCCGTGATACTTCATTAATTAAATACAATTGCAGTGAACAGACGCGGAAGGAATCGATCGTTGGTCATGAGGTAGGCTTCATTTTTTGAAATTAAATTATTGTTCGAGTTATCTGCAGCTGCAGGCTCAGGTGTACTCGTTGCTCAAAGCAGCTCGTCCACTGCACTCCTGTCGTTGGTGGAAGTCAAGTCAATTCTAGGAACATAGGAACAGTAGTAGGCCATTCAGCCCCTCGTGCCTGCTCCGCCATTTGATAAGATCATGGCTGATCTGTGATCTAACTCCATATACCTGCCTTTGGCCCATATCCCTTAACACCTTTGGTTGCCAAAAAGCTATCTATCTCAGATTTAAATTTAGCAATTGAGCTAGTATCAATTGCTGTTTGCGGAAGAGAGTTCCAAACTTCTACCACCCTTTGTGTGTAGAAATGTTTTCTGAAATGTCAGCGACGAGCAGACTGGTGATACATTTACATAAAGAGAATCAGTCCGAAGGCGAACACAGTGACCAAACTTTAAAATTGAAATAAAAACACAGAATGCAGGAAACACTCAGTGGGTCAGACAGTCTGTGTGGAGAGAGAGTGACACTCAGTGGGTCAGACAGTCTGTGTGGAGAGAGAGAGACACTCAGTGGGTCAGACAGTCTCTGTGGAGAGAGAGTGACACTCAGTGGGTCAGACAGTCTGTGTGGAGAGAGAGAGACACTCAGTGGGTCAGACAGTCTGTGTGGAGAGAGAGACACTCAGTGGGTCAGACAGTCTGTGTGGAGAGAGACACTCAGTGGGTCAGACAGTCTGTGTGGAGAGAGAGAGACACTCAGTGGGTCAGACAGTCTCTGTGGAGAGAGACACTCAGTGGGTCAGACAGTCTGTGTGGAGAGAGAGACACTCAGTGGGTCAGACAGTCTGTGTGGAGAGAGAAAGACTCAGTGGGTCAGACAGTCTGTGTGGAGAGAGAGACACTCAGTGGGTCAGACAGTCTGTGTGGAGAGAGAGACACTCAGTGGGTCAGACAGTCTGTGTGGAGAGAGACACTCAGTGGGTCAGACAGTCTGTGTGGAGAGAGAAACACTCAGTGGGTCAGACAGTCTGTGTGGAGAGAGAAACACTCAGTGGGTCAGACAGTCTGTGTGGAGAGAGACACTCAGTGGGTCAGACAGTCTGTGTGGAGAGAAACACTCAGTGGGTCAGACAGTCTCTGTGGAGAGAGAGACATTCAGTGGGTCAGACAGTCTGTGTGGAGAGAGAGACATTCAGTGGGTCAGACAGTCTGTGTGGAGAGAGAGACACTCAGTGGGTCAGACAGTCTGTGTGGAGAGAGAGACACTCAGTGGGTCAGACAGTCTCTGTGGAGAGAGACACTCAGTGGGTCAGACAGTCTCTGTGGAGAGAGACACTCAGTAGGTCAGACAGTCTCTGTGGAGAGAGAGACACTCAGTGGGTCAGACAGTCTGTGTGGAGAGAGAGAGACACTCAGTGGGTCAGACAGTCTGTGTGGAGAGAGAGACACTCAGTGGGTCAGACAGTCTGTGTGGAGAGAGACACTCAGTGGGTCAGACAGTCTGTGTGGAGAGAGAGAGACACTCAGTGGGTCAGACAGTCTCTGTGGAGAGAGACACTCAGTGGGTCAGACAGTCTGTGTGGAGAGAGAGACACTCAGTGCGTCAGACAGTCTGTGTGGAGAGAGAAAGACTCAGTGGGTCAGACAGTCTGTGTGGAGAGAGAGACACTCAGTGGGTCAGACAGTCTGTGTGGAGAGAGAGACACTCAGTGGGTCAGACAGTCTGTGTGGAGAGAGAGACACTCAGTGGGTCAGACAGTCTGTGTGGAGAGAGAGACACTCAGTGGGTCAGACAGTCTGTGTGGAGAGAGAGACACTCAGTGGGTCAGACAGTCTGTGTGGAGAGAGACACTCAGTGGGTCAGACAGTCTGTGTGGAGAGAAACACTCAGTGGGTCAGACAGTCTCTGTGGAGAGAGAGACATTCAGTGCGTCAGACAGTCTGTGTGGAGAGAGAGACACTCAGTGGGTCAGACAGTCTGTGTGGAGAGAGAGACACTCAGTGGGTCAGACAGTCTGTGTGGAGAGAGAGACACTCAGTGGGTCAGACAGTCTCTGTGGAGAGAGACACTCAGTGGGTCAGACAGTCTCTGTGGAGAGAGACACTCAGTAGGTCAGACAGTCTCTGTGGAGAGAGAGACACTCAGTGGGTCAGACAGTCTCTGTGGAGAGAGACACTCAGTGGGTCAGACAGTCTCTGTGGAGAGAGACACTCAGTGGGTCAGACAGTCTGTGTGGAGAGAGAGACACTCAGTGGGTCAGACAGTCTCTGTGGAGAGAGAGACACTCAGTGGATCAGACAGTCTGTGTGGAGAGAGAGACACTAAGTGGGTCAGACAGTCTCTGTGGAGAGAGAGACACTCAGTGGATCAGACAGTCTGTGTGGAGAGACTCAGTGGGTCAGACAGTCTGTGTGGAGAGAGAGACACTCAGTGGGTCAGACAGTCTCTGTGGAGAGAGACACTCAGCGGGTCAGACAGTCTGTGTGGAGAGAGACACTCAGTGGGTCAGACAGTCTCTGTGGAGAGAGAGACACTCAGTGGGTCAGACAGTCTGTGTGGAGAGAGAGACACTCAGTGGGTCAGACAGTCTGTGTGGAGAGAGAGACACTCAGTGGGTCAGACAGTCTGTGTGGAGAGAGACACTCAGTGGGTCAGGCAGTCTGTGTGGAGAGAGAGACACTCAGTGGGTCAGACAGTCTGTGTGGAGAGAGAGACACTCAGTGGGTCAGACAGTCTGTGTGGAGAGAGAGACACTCAGTGGGTCAGACAGTCTGTGTGGAGAGAGAGACACTCAATGGGTCAGACAGTCTCTGTGGAGAGAGACACTCAGTGGGTCAGGCAGTCTGTGTGGAGAGAGAGACACTCAGTGGGTCAGACAGTCTGTGTGGAGAGAGAGACACTCAGTGGGTCAGGCAGTCTGTGTGGAGAGAGAGACACTCAGCGGGTCAGACAGTCTGTGTGGAGAGAGAGACACTCAGTGGGTCAGACAGTCTGTGTGGAGAGAGAGACTCAGTGGGTCAGACAGTCTGTGTGGAGAGAGAGACACTCAGTGGGTCAGACAGTCTCTGTGGAGAGAGACACTCAGCGGGTCAGACAGTCTGTGTGGAGAGAGACACTCAGTGGGTCAGACAGTCTCTGTGGAGAGAGACACTCAGTGGGTCAGACAGTCTGTGTGGAGAGAGAGACACTCAGTGGGTCAGACAGTCTGTGTGGAGAGAGAGACACTCAGTGGGTCAGACAGTCTGTGTGGAGAGAGACACTCAGCGGGTCAGACAGTCTGTGTGGAGAGAGAGACACTCAATGGGTCAGGCAGTCTGTGTGGAGAGAAACACTCAGTGGGTCAGACAGTCTGTGTGGAGAGAGAAACACTCAGTGGGTCAGACAGTCTCTGTGGAGAGAGACACTCAGTGGGTCAGACAGTCTGTGTGGAGAGAGAGACACTCAGTGGGTCAGGCAGTCTCTGTGGAGAGAGACACTCAGTGGGTCAGACAGTCTCTGTGGAGAGAGAGACACTCAGTGGGTCAGGCAGTCTGTGTGGAGAGAGAGACACTCAGTGGGTCAGACAGTCTGTGTGGAGAGAGAGACACTCAGTGGGTCAGACAGTCTGTGTGGAGAGAGACACTCAGTGGGTCAGACAGTCTGTGTGGAGAGAGAGACACTCAGTGGGTCAGACAGTCTGTGTGGAGAGAAACACTCAGTGGGTCAGGCAGTCTCTGTGGAGTGAGACACTCAGTGGGTCAGACAGTCTCTGTGGAGAGAGAGACACTCAGCGGGTCAGGCAGTCTGTGTGGAGAGAGAGACACTCAGTGGGTCAGGCAGCCTGTGTGGAGAGAGACACTCAGTGGGTCAGACAGTCTGTGTGGAGAGAGAGACACTCAGTGGGTCAGACAGTCTGTGTGGAGAGAGACAGTCAGTGGGTCAGGCAGTCTGTGTGGAGAGAGAGACACTCAGTGGGTCAGACAGTCTCTGTGGAGAGAGAGACACTCAGTAGGTCAGACAGTCTCTGTGGAGAGAGACACTCAGCGGGTCAGACAGTCTCTGTGGAGAGAGACACTCAGTGGGTCAGACAGTCTCTGTGGAGAGAGACACTCAGTGGGTCAGGCAGTCTGTGTGGAGAGAGAGACACTCAGCGGGTCAGACAGCCTGTGTGGAGAGAGAGACAGTCAGTGGGTCAGGCAGTCTGTGTGGAGAGAGACACTCAGTGGGTCAGACAGTCTGTGTGGAGAGAGACACTCAGTGGGTCAGACAGTCTCTGTGGAGAGAGAGACACTCAGTGGGTCAGGCAGTCTGTGTGGAGAGAGAGACACTCAGCGGGTCAGACAGCCTGTGTGGAGAGAGAGACAGTCAGTGGGTCAGGCAGTCTGTGTGGAGAGAGACACTCAGTGGGTCAGACAGTCTGTGTGGAGAGAGACACTCAGTGGGTCAGACAGTCTCTGTGGAGAGAGAGACATTCAGTGGGTCAGACAGTCTCTGTGGAGAGAGACACTCAGCGGGTCAGACAGTCTCTGTGGAGAGAGAGACACTCAGCGGGTCAGGCAGTCTGTGTGGAGAGAGAGACACTCAGTGGGTCAGGCAGCCTGTGTGGAGAGAGAGACACTCAGTGGGTCAGACAGTCTGTGTGGAGAGAGAGACACTCAGTGGGTCAGACAGTCTGTGTGGAGAGAGAGACACTCAGTGGGTCAGACAGTCTGTGTGGAGAGAGAGACACTCAGTGGGTCAGACAGTCTGTGTGGAGAGAGAGACACTCAGTGGGTCAGACAGTCTGTGTGGAGAGAGAGACACTCAGTGGGTCAGACAGTCTGTGTGGAGAGAGAGACACTCAGTGGGTCAGACAGTCTGTGTGAAGAGAGAGACACTCAGCGGGTCAGACAGTCTGTGTGGAGAGAGAGACACTCAGTGGGTCAGACAGTCTGTGTGGAGAGAGAGACACTCAGTGGGTCAGACAGTCTGTGTGGAGAGAGACACTCAGTGGGTCAGACAGTCTGTGTGGAGAGAGAGACACTCAGCGGGTCAGACAGTCTGTGTGGAGAGAGAGACACTCAGTGGGTCAGGCAGTCTGTGTGGAGAGAGATACTCAGCGGGTCAGACAGCCTGTGTGGAGAGAGAGACACTCAGTGGGTCAGACAGTCTGTGTGGAGAGAGAGACACTCAGTGGGTCAGACAGTCTGTGTGGAGAGAGAGACTCAGTGGGTCAGACAGACTGTGTGGAGAGAGAGACACTCAGTGGGTCAGACAGTCTGTGTGGAGAGAGAGACACTCAGTGGGTCAGACAGTCTGTGTGGAGAGAGACACTCAGCGGGTCAGACAGTCTGTGTGGAGAGAGAGACACTCAATGGGTCAGGCAGTCTGTGTGGAGAGAAACACTCAGTGGGTCAGACAGTCTGTGTGGAGAGAGAAACACTCAGTGGGTCAGACAGTCTCTGTGGAGAGAGACACTCAGTGGGTCAGACAGTCTGTGTGGAGAGAGAGACACTCAGTGGGTCAGGCAGTCTCTGTGGAGAGAGACACTCAGTGGGTCAGACAGTCTGTGTGGAGAGAGAGACACTCAGTGGGTCAGGCAGTCTGTGTGGAGAGAGAGACACTCAGTGGGTCAGACAGTCTGTGTGGAGAGAGAGACACTCAGTGGGTCAGACAGTCTGTGTGGAGAGAGACACTCAGTGGGTCAGACAGTCTGTGTGGAGAGAGAGACACTCAGTGGGTCAGACAGTCTGTGTGGAGAGAAACACTCAGTGGGTCAGGCAGTCTCTGTGGAGTGAGACACTCAGTGGGTCAGACAGTCTCTGTGGAGAGAGAGACACTCAGCGGGTCAGGCAGTCTGTGTGGAGAGAGAGACACTCAGTGGGTCAGGCAGCCTGTGTGGAGAGAGACACTCAGTGGGTCAGACAGTCTGTGTGGAGAGAGAGACACTCAGTGGGTCAGACAGTCTGTGTGGAGAGAGACAGTCAGTGGGTCAGGCAGTCTGTGTGGAGAGAGAGACACTCAGTGGGTCAGACAGTCTCTGTGGAGAGAGAGACACTCAGTAGGTCAGACAGTCTCTGTGGAGAGAGACACTCAGCGGGTCAGACAGTCTCTGTGGAGAGAGACACTCAGTGGGTCAGACAGTCTCTGTGGAGAGAGACACTCAGTGGGTCAGGCAGTCTGTGTGGAGAGAGAGACACTCAGCGGGTCAGACAGCCTGTGTGGAGAGAGAGACAGTCAGTGGGTCAGGCAGTCTGTGTGGAGAGAGACACTCAGTGGGTCAGACAGTCTGTGTGGAGAGAGACACTCAGTGGGTCAGACAGTCTCTGTGGAGAGAGAGACACTCAGTGGGTCAGGCAGTCTGTGTGGAGAGAGAGACACTCAGCGGGTCAGACAGCCTGTGTGGAGAGAGAGACAGTCAGTGGGTCAGGCAGTCTGTGTGGAGAGAGACACTCAGTGGGTCAGACAGTCTGTGTGGAGAGAGACACTCAGTGGGTCAGACAGTCTCTGTGGAGAGAGAGACATTCAGTGGGTCAGACAGTCTCTGTGGAGAGAGACACTCAGCGGGTCAGACAGTCTCTGTGGAGAGAGAGACACTCAGCGGGTCAGGCAGTCTGTGTGGAGAGAGAGACACTCAGTGGGTCAGGCAGCCTGTGTGGAGAGAGAGACACTCAGTGGGTCAGACAGTCTGTGTGGAGAGAGAGACACTCAGTGGGTCAGACAGTCTGTGTGGAGAGAGAGACACTCAGTGGGTCAGACAGTCTGTGTGGAGAGAGAGACACTCAGTGGGTCAGACAGTCTGTGTGGAGAGAGAGACACTCAGTGGGTCAGACAGTCTGTGTGGAGAGAGAGACACTCAGTGGGTCAGACAGTCTGTGTGGAGAGAGAGACACTCAGTGGGTCAGACAGTCTGTGTGAAGAGAGAGACACTCAGCGGGTCAGACAGTCTGTGTGGAGAGAGAGACACTCAGTGGGTCAGACAGTCTGTGTGGAGAGAGAGACACTCAGTGGGTCAGACAGTCTGTGTGGAGAGAGACACTCAGTGGGTCAGACAGTCTGTGTGGAGAGAGAGACACTCAGCGGGTCAGACAGTCTGTGTGGAGAGAGAGACACTCAGTGGGTCAGACAGTCTGTGTGGAGAGAGAGACACTCAGTGGGTCAGACAGTCTCTGTGGAGAGAGAGACACTCAGCGGGTCAGGCAGTCTCTGTGGAGAGAGAGACACTCAGTGGGTCAGACAGTCTGTGTGGAGAGAGAGACACTCAGTGGGTCAGGCAGTCTGTGTGGAGAGAGAGACACTCAGTGGGTCAGACAGTGTTTCAGGTCAGCGACATTTATGAAAACACTGCCTGACCCGCTGAGTGTTTCCAGCATTTGCTGTTTTTATTTTTATAAAATTGATCTCACCCACATCAGCCATTTGTCCTAGATCAGCAGGCAGTCTCATGTCAGGCAGATTTGCAGGACGATGGGGAAAGTGCGGGGGAGTGGGACTAATTGGGGAGCTCTTTCAAAGGGCCGGACAAATGGCCTCCTTCTGTGCCATTTCATTCAATGATCCTTGTGCCTTTCGAAAGGAAAGGCAAACAGCTGATAATCATTTTGAATTTCAGATGCATCCAACATTACAACTAAGTTTGGAACTTGAAATTTGGTTCAACTGTCGAACCTGAGATTGATGTGGCAAGTTTCTTACCTCCTCCCTCAGTTTGTTTATGTGACATCGCTCGATAATATGAAGTACAGTGTCAGAAAGTATTCCTATTGGTGAGCTGATTACTGTTGCTACCTGTGAAGGATGTGCAATCAGCCTGGAACATTCCTGGAGCAGGCGTAGACAGAGACAAACCCTCCCACAAGCTCTGTAGCCCCACCACATCCTGTCCCATAAAAACATAATAGTAGCAGGCGTAGGCCATACGGCCCCTCGAGCCTGCTCCACCATTCAATCAGATCATGGCTGATCTTCAACCTCGGCTCCACTTTCCCCGCCCCATCCCCGTATCCCATAAGAACATAAGAAATAGGTTATTTTTTAAAAAAAAATTCTGGTCATAGGTTTTATTCATTGAGACTGACATGAACATCAGTAGGATGAATACTCAAGTGCAACATCCAAATTTTTTTTTTATTTGTTCATGGGATGTGGCCGGCATTTATTGCCCATCCCTAATTGCCCTTGAGAAGGTGGTGGTGAGCCGCCTTCTTGAACCGCTGCAGTCCGTGTGGTGAAGGTTCTCCCACAGTGCTGTTAGGAAGGGAGTTCCAGGATTTTGACCCAGCGACAATGAAGGAACGGTGATATATTTCCAAGTCGGGATGGTGTGTGACTTGGAGGGGAACGTGCAGGTGGTGTTGTTCCCATGTGCCTGCTGCCCTTGTCCTTCTCGGTGGTAGAGGTCGCGGGTTTGGGAGGAGCTGTCGAAGAAGCCTTGGCGAGTTGCTGCAGTGCATCCTGTGGATGGTACACACTGCAGCCACAGTGCGCCGGTGGTGAAGGGAGTGAATGTTTAGGGTGGTGGATGGGGTGCCAATCAAGCGGGCTGCTTTGTCTTGGATGGTGTCGAGCTTCTTGAGTGTTGTTGGAGCTGCACTCATCCAAGCAAGTGGAGAGTATTCCATCACACTCCTGACTTGTGCCTTTTAGATGGTGGAAAGGCTTTGGGGAGTCAGGAGGTGAGTCACTCGCCGCAGAATACCCAGCCTCTGACCTGCTCTCGTAGCCACAGTATTTATATGGCTGGTCCAGTTAAGTTTCTGGTCAATGGTGACCCCCAGGATGTCGATGGTGGGGGATTCGGCGATGGTAATGCCGTTGAATGTCAAGGGGAGGTGGTTGGACTCTCTCTTGTTGGAGATAGTCATTGCCTGGCACTTGTTTGGCGCGAATGTTACTTGCCACTTATCAGCCCAAGCCTGGATGTTGTCCAGGTCTTGTGGGCTCGGACTGCTTCATTATCTGAGGGGTTGCGAATGGAACTGAACACTGTGCAGTCATCAGCGAACATCCCTATTTCTGACGTTATGATGGAGGGAAGGTCATTGATGAAGCAGCTGAAGATGGTTGGGCCTAGGACACTGCCCTGAGGAACTCCTGCAGCAATGTCCTGGGGCTGAGATGATTGGCCTCCAACAACCACTACCATCTTCCTTTGTGCCAGGTATGACTCCAGCCACTGGAGAGTTTTCCCCCTGATTCCCATTGACTTCAATTTTACTCGGGCTCCTTGGTGATGGACAAGCAGGAAACTAACGGGAGGAGGAAGCTCCATTACCATCCCCATCCTCATCGATGGTGTACCTAAGTGCGAGACGAGGCTGAAGAGTTTGCAAGTATAGAGTGAATGTTGCAACTCAGCCTCCTCCCAAGGTCCCACCTTCACCGATTCCAGCCTCCAGCCAATTCGGTTCACTCCGTGTGACATTTAGTCATGGCTGACTGCACTGGACACAGTGACGGCTTTGGGCCCTGATAATACCTGGCTGTAGTGCTGAAGACCTGTGCTCCCGAGCTAGTCATTCCCCTGACCAAACTGTCCTGCTGCACCTATTGTTTGCAAAATGCTTTTTTGAATGTTATAAATTGACAACAATGAGCAGTTTTTAAATTTGTTCTTGAAATGTGGGCATCGTTGGAAAGGCCACAGGTTTTTTTGATGATCTCTCGTTGCCCTGAGGAAGAACGAAAGACTCCCGTTTCTCCAGCGCCTTTCACCTTTCAGGACGTCCCAAAGCGCTTTACAGCCAATGAAGTATTTTTGAAGTGTGGTCACTGTTGTCATGTAGGAAACGTGGCAGCCAATTTTCACACAGCAAGATCCCACATGGGATCTTTTATATCCACCTGAGAGGATGCTGGACTGTCTCCTTGAATTGCTGCAGTCCGTGTGGTGATGGGGGAGAAAGATTAATTGATGGGATAGTTTGTAGATCCCTTGGGAATCAGAAAAATGTTAAGATTTGGAGATGTGAGTCTCAGTGAGAAAATTCCTCCTCATCAGAGCCTGCTCAGATCCACAGAGCTGCTTCACTTTGTATCTCACCCTGCTCAGATCCACAGAGCTGCTTCACTTTGCATCTCACCCTGCTCAGATCCACAGAGCTGCTTCACTTTGCATCTCACCCTGCTCCCACAGAGCTGCTTCACTTTGTATCTCACCCTGCTCAGATCCACAGAGCTGCTTCACTTTGCATCTCACCCTGCTCCCACAGAGCTGCTTCACTTTGCATCTCACCCTGCTCAGATCCACAGAGCTGCTTCACTTTGCATCTCACCCTGCTCAGATCCACAGAGCTGCTTCACTTTGTATCTCACCCTGCTCAGATCCACAGAGCTGCTTCACTTTGTATCTCACCCTGCTCCCACAGAGCTGCTTCACTTTGCATCTCACCCTGCTCAGATCCACAGAGCTGCTTCACTTTGCATCTCACCCTGCTCAGATCCAAAGAGCTGCTTCACTTTGCATCTCACCCTGCTCAGATCCACAGAGCTGCTTCACTTTGCATCTCACCCTGCTCAGATCCAAAGAGCTGCTTCACTTTGTATCTCACCCTGCTCCCACAGAGCTGCTTCACTTTGCATCTCACCCTGCTCAGATCCACAGAGCTGCTTCACTTTGCATCTCACCCTGCTCAGATCCACAGAGCTGCTTCACTTTGCATCTCACCCTGCTCCCACAGAGCTGCTTCACTTTGCATCTCACCCTGCTCAGATCCACAGAGCTGCTTCACTTTGTATCTCACCCTGCTCAGATCCACAGAGCTGCTTCACTTTGTATCTCACCCTGCTCCCACAGAGCTGCTTCACTTTGTATCTCACCCTGCTCCCACAGAGCTGCTTCACTGTATCTCACCCTGCTCCCACAGAGCTGCTTCACTTTGCATCTCATCCGACTCCCTGCTTACCTGAGGCTGATCAGATTAAATAAATCCTCATCACCTGCCTGTGGTTAACCTGCAGGTTAGGAACCAAGGTGGGGGAGAGGGAGGTGGGGGAGAGGGAGAAGGTAGAGAAGGAGGGCAAGAGGGAGGAGGTAGAGAGGGAGGGAGAGGGGTGAGGGAGAGGGAGGAGGAGGAGGAGTGGGAGTGAGAGGGGGAGAGGGAGGGAGAAGGACGGAGAGGGAGAGGGAAGGGTGGGGAGAGGGAGGAGGGGGAAAAGGAGGGAGAGGGGTGGGGAGAGGGAGGGAGGAGTGGAAATGGAGGGAGAAGGGGAGGGGGAGAGAGAGGAGGTAGAGAGGGAGGGAGAGGGGTGGGGGAGAAGGAGGAGGAAGGGAGAGGGAGGGGACAGGGAAGAGAGAGGGGGAGGGGAAGGAGGAAGAGGAGAAGGGGGAGAGGGATGAGGGAAGAAGTAGAGAGGGAGGGAGAGGGGTGGAGGAGAGGGAGGAGGTGGGGGAGAGGGAGGGAGAGGGGTGGAGGAGAGGGAGGAGGTGGGGGAGAGGGAGGGAGAGGGGTGGAGGAGAGGGAGGAGGTGGGGGAGAGGGAGGGAGAGGGATGGAGGAGAGGGAGGAGGAGGGAAGAGGGAGGGGAAGGGGAGAGGGAGGAGGAGGGGAGAGGGAGGGGAGTGGGGACAGGGAGGGAGAAGGGGAGGGGGAGAGAGAGGAGGTAGAGAGGGAGGGAGAGGGGTGGGGGAGAAGGAGGAGGAAGGGAGTGGGAGGGGAGAGGGAGGGGAGGGAGAGGGGAAGGAGGTAGAGGAGGAGGGGAGAGGGAGGAGGGAGGAAGTAGAGAGGGAGGGAGAGGGGAGGGGGAAGGGGAGAGGGAGGGGAGGAGTGGGAGGAGGAGGGAAGAGGGAGGGGAAGGAGAGGGTGGAGGAGGGGAGAGAGAGGGGAGGGGGAGAGGGAGGAGGTAGAGAGGGAGGGAGAGGGGAGAGGAGAGGGAGGGAGAAGGGGAGAGGGAGGGAAGGGGTGGAGGAGAGGGAGGGGAGAGGGAGGAGGAGGGGAGAGGGAGGGGAGGGGGAGAGGGAGGAGGAGGGGAGAGGGAGGGGAGGGGGAGAGGGAGGAGGAGGGGAGAGGGAGTTGAGGGGGAGAGGGAGGAGGAGGGAGAGGGAGGGGAAGGGGAGAGGGAGGGGACGAGGGAGGGGAGGGAGAGAGGGAGGGGAGGGGGAGAGGGAGGAGGAGGGGAGAGGGAGGGGAGGGGGAGAGGGAGGGGAGGGGGAGAGGGAGGAGGAGGGGAGAGGGAGGGGAGGGGGAGAGGGAGGAGGAGGGGAGAGGGAGGGGAGGGGGAGAGGGAGGAGGAGGGGAGAGGGAGGGGAGGGGGAGAGGGAGGAGGAGGGGAGAGGGAGGGGAGGGGGAGAGGGAGGAGGAGGGGAGAGGGAGGGGAGGGGGAGAGGGAGGGGAAGGGGAGGACCCCCTGTTCCCTGGAACGAGGTGAGGCTCAGGGTCAGACAAGAGGGAGTTTGTGCAGTCAGAATATTTGTAAAATAGTTACTAATCTGAGCCGACCGCCCTACTTTACGATTGTAGAGGTAACAGGTTTTTCCTGAGTTCTGCCCCTCTGCCAGTGTCTCTGTTCAATGTGGGCCTGGCAGCCTCCTGTCCCATCTCCTAGATGAATCTGGAACACTTTCTGGAATGTTCTGTCACAAGTAACGTCCTTTTATCCTGATCAAGGTTGCCTGGTGTTGTCGTGCTAGCAGAAAGTGCCTGTGTGTGTTGGGGCTCTCACTGGAGCTCTCACCTCATCTGTTTCAGACCTGCCCCAGCCCGGAATTAATGACTTCCCTTCATTGTGAAAGACATAATCGCCCCTGTTCCACAGGGTTACAGAGCCAAAGGCAGGGCTCTCTTGATGCAATAACACTGACAAATAAGCTGAATGGCATTTTTTGATCCTGGGTACATAACATAACAAAATCATTAAGGGTTTTAAATTAAAACAAGATAATAGACAGAGAGAGAGACAGACAGACAGAGAGAGACAGGCAGAGAGAGAGAGGGTGAGGGACAGAGAGAGAGAGACAGAGAGAGAGACAGACAGAGAGAGACAGGCAGAGAGAGAGAGGGTGAGGGACAGAGAGAGAGAGACAGACAGAGAGAGACAGAGAGAGAGAGAGAGACAGACAGACAGAGAGAGACAGGCAGAGAGAGAGAGAGGGACAGAGAGAGAGAGTCAGACAGAGAGAGAAAGACAAAGACAAAGATAGAGAGAGAGAGACAGAGAGAGAGAGAGAGAGAGGCAGAGAGAGAGAGAGAGAGAGAGATAGAGAGAGAGAGGGAGAAAGACAAAGACAAAGATAGAGAGAGAGAGAGGGACAGAGAGAGAGAGACAGAGAGAGAGAGAGACAGCCAGCGACAGAGAGCGAGACAGGGAGAGAGGGACAGACAGAGAGAGAGACAGAGAGACAGAGAGAGACAGGCAGAGAGAGAGAGAGGGACAGAGAGAGAGAGACAGACAGAGAGAGAAAGACAAAGACAAAGATAGAGAGAGAGAGACAGAGAGAGAGAGAGAGGGAGAGGGACAGAGAGAGAGAGACAGACAGAGAGAGACAGACAGAGAGAGAGAGAGATAGACAGACAGAGGGAGAAAGACAAAGACAAAGATAGAGAGAGAGAGAGGGACAGAGAGAGAGAGAGACAGACAGAGAGAGAGAGACAGAGAGAGAGAGACAGACAGAGAGAGAGAGATAGACAGACAGAGGGAGAAAGACAAAGACAAAGATAGAGATAGAGAGAGAGAGAGGGACAGAGAGAGAGAGAGACAGACAGAGAGAGAGAGAGACAGAGACAGACAGAGAGAGAGAGAGACAGAGAGAGAGAGAGAGAGACAGAGAGAGAGAGAGACAGCCAGCGACAGAGAGCGAGACAGGGAGAGAGGGACAGACAGAGAGAGAGACAGAGAGACAGAAAACAACAACAACTTGCATTTATACAGCGCCTTTAATGTAGTGAAATGTCCCAAGGTGCTTCACAGGAGCGATTATTAAACAAATTTTGACACCGAGCCACATAAGGAGATATTAGGACCGGTGACCAAAAGCTTGAGGTAGGTTTTAAGGAGCCTCTTAAAGGAGGAGAGAGGTAGAGAGACGGAGAGGTTTAGGGAGGGAATTCCAGATTTAGGGCCCAGGCCGCTGAAGGCACGGCCACCAATGGTGGAGCGATGGAAATCGGAGGATGAGCAAGAGGCCAGAATTGGAGGAGCGCAGAGATCTGAGGGTTGTAGGGGCTGGAGGAGGTTACAGAGATAGGGAGGGGGGCGAGGGCCTTGGAGGGATTTGAAAACAAGGATGAGAGTTTTAAAATCGAGGCGTTCCCAGACCGGGAGCCAGTGTAGGTCAGTGAGCACAGGGGGTGATGGGAGGACGGGGCTTGGTGCGAGTTAGGTTACCGGCAGGAGATAATTGGATGAGCTGAAGTTTATGGAGGGTGAATGATGGGAGGCCGGACAGGAGAGCATTGGAATAGTCCAGTCTGGAGGTAACAAAAGCATAGATGAGCATCCAAAGCCTTTTGGGGGAGAGAATTCCAGATTCCCACTACCCTTTGTGTGAAGAAGTGTTTCCTGATTTAGTTCCTGAATGGCCTGGCTCTAATTTTAAGATGACGTCCCCTTTGATCTTGATTCCCCCACCTGAGGAAATAGTTTCTCCGTATTTATCCTATCAAATCCTTTCATCATTTTAAACACCTCGATCACAGCACCCCTCAACCTGCGACACTCGAGGGAATCCGAGCCTAGTCTATGCAACCTGACCTCACAGTTTCACCCTTTTAGCCCCTGTATCATTCTGGCGAATCTGTGCTGCACCCCCTCCGAGGACAATATCTCCTTCCTGAGGGGCGGTGCCCAGAACTGAACGCTGTATCTCCAGGTGGGGCCTGACCAAGGCTCTGTACAACTGAAGCACAACTTCCTCACGTTTGTATTCCAGCCCCCTTGAGACAAAGGCCAATATTCCATTAGCCTTTTTGTACCTGTCTACTAGATTTTAGTGATTCCTGTACATGGACCCCTAAATCTCTCTGCTCCTCCACAGTTCCCAGCTTCTCACCATTTAGAAAATACTCTGATCGATCTTTCTTAGGTCCAAAGTGGATGACCTCACACTTCCCCACATTGAACTCCATCTGCCACAATTTTGCCCACTCACTCAATCTATCAGTTGGCAAAGGTAGATTGGGAAATTAGATTAAAGGGGAGATAAGCAATGGCAAACATTTAAATAAATATTTCAATATTCTCAACAAATATACATTCCACTGAGAAATAAAAACTCCAATGGGAAAAGTGATTCCTCCGTGGCTAACTAAAGAAGTTAAGGATAGTATTAGATTAAAAGAAGAGACTTACAATGTTGTCAAGAAGAGTAATAAGCCTGGGGATTGGGAGAGTTTTAGAAACCAGCAAAGGACGACCAAAAAATTGATAAAAAGGGAGAAAGTAGAATATGAAAGTAAACTAACAAGAAATATAAAAACGGATTGTAAGAGATTCTACAAGTTTGTAAAAAGGAAGAGATTAGCAAAAGTAAATGTGGGTCCCTTAGAGGCTGAGACAGGAGAAATTATAATGGGGGATCAGGAAATGGCAGAGACGTTAAACAAATATTTTGTATCTGTCTTCACAGTAGAAGACACAAAAAACATACCAGAAATAGTGGGGAACCAAGGGGTAAATGAGAGTGAGGAACTTAAAGTAATTAATATTAGTAAAGGAAAAGTACTGGATAAACTAATGGGACTAAAAGCCGATGAATCCCCTTGACCTGATGGCCTATGTCGTAGGACTCTAAAAGAGGAGGCTGCAGAGATAGTGGGTGCATTAAGTTTTGATCTTCCAAAATTCCCTAGATTCTAGAACGGTCCCAGTGGATTGAAAGTAATAAATGTCACCCCGCTGTTCAAGAAAGGAGGGAGAGAAAAAACAGGGAACTACAGGCCAGTTAGCCTGACATCAGTCGTAGGGAAAATGCTGGAATCCATTATTAAGGAAGTGGTAACAGGGCACTTAGAAAATCATAATATGATGAGGCAGAGTCAACATGGTTTTATGAAAGGAAAATCGTGTTTAACAAATTTATTAGAATTTTTTGAGGATGTAACCAGCAGGGTAGATAAAGGGGAACCAGTGGATGTCGTATATTTGGATTTTCAAAAGGCATTCGATAAGGTGCCACATAAAAGATTGTTACACAAGATAAAGGCTCATGGGATTGGGTGTAATATATTAGCATGGATAGAGGATTGGTTAACGGACAGAAAACAGAGAGTAGGGATAAACGGGTCATTCTCAGGTTGGCAGGCTGTAACTAGTGGGGTGCCGCAAGGATCAGTAGATAAGGTGGTTAAGAAGGCATATGGGATACTTTCCTTTATTAGCCGAGGCATAGAATATAAGAGCAGGGAGGTTATGCTGGAACTGTATAAAACACTGGTTAGGTCACAGCTTGAGTACTGCGTCCAGTTCTGGTCACCACATTACAGGAAGGATGTGATTGCACGAGAGAGGACACAGAGGAGATTTACGAGGATGTTGCCAGGGCTGGAGAATTTTAGTTATGAGGAAAGATTGGATAGGCTGGGGTTATTTTCTTTGGAACAAAGGAGGTTGAGGGGAGATTTAATTGAGGTGCATAAAATTATGAGGGGCCTAGATAGAGTGGACAGGAAGGACCTATTTCCCTTAGCAGAGAGGTCAATAACCAGGGGGTATAGATTTAAAGTAATTGGTGGAAGGATTAGAGGGGAGCTGAGGGGAAATGTTTTCCCCCAGAGGGTGGTGGGGGTCTGGAACTCACTGCCTGAGAGGGTGGGTGAGGCAGAAACCCTCAACTCATTCAAAAAGTACCTGGATGTGCACCTGAAGAGCTGTGACCTACAGGGCGAAGGACCAAGTGATGGAAAGTGGGATTAGGCTGGGGGCTCGTTTCCCAGCCGGCACGGACACGATGGGCCGATTGGCCTCCTTCTGTGCCGCAACTTTCTATGATTCGATGAAACGTGGGGAGAGAGTGAAACGTGGGGAGAGAGTGAAACGTGGGGAGAGTGAAACGTGGGGAGAGAGTGAAACGTGGGGAGAGTGAAACGTGGGGAGTGTGAAACGTGGGGAGAGTGAAACGTGGGGAGTGTGAAACGTGGGGAGAGTGAAACGTGGGGAGAGTGAAACGTGGGGAGAGTGAAACGTGGGGAGTGTGAAACGTGGGGAGAGTGAAACGTGGGGAGAGTGAAACGTGGGGAGAGTGAAACGTGGGGAGAGTGAAACGTGGGGAGTGTGAAACGTGGGGAGAGTGAAACGTGGGGAGAGAGTGAAACGTGGAGAGAGTGAAACGTGGGGAGAGAGTGAAACGTGGGGAGTGTGAAACGTGGGGAGAGTGAAACGTGGGGAGAGTGAAACGTGGGGAGAGTGAAACGTGGGGAGAGTGAAACGTGGGGAGTGTGAAACGTGGGGAGAGTGAAACGTGGGGAGAGAGTGAAACGTGGGGAGAGTGAAACGTGGGGAGTGTGAAACGTGGGGAGAGTGAAACGTGGGGAGTGTGAAACGTGGGGAGAGTGAAACGTGGGGAGAGAGTGAAACGTGGGGAGAGTGAAACGTGGGGAGAGAGTGAAACGTGGGGAGAGAGTGAAACGTGGGGAGAGTGAAACGTGGGGAGAGAGTGAAACGTGGGGAGAGAGTGAAACGTGGGGAGAGTGAAACGTGGGGAGAGTGAAACGTGGGGAGAGTGAAACGTGGGGAGAGTGAAACGTGGGGAGAGAGTGAAACGTGGGGAGAGTGAAACGTGGGGAGAGTGAAACGTGGGGAGAGTGAAACGTGGGGAGAGTGAAACGTGGGGAGAGTGAAACGTGGGGAGAGTGAAACGTGGAGAGAGAGTGAAACGTGGGGAGAGTGAAACGTGGGGAGAGTGAAACGTGGAGAGAGTGAAACGTGGGGAGAGAGTGAAACGTGGGGAGAGTGAAACGTGGAGAGAGTGAAACGTGGGGAGAGAGTGAAACGTGGGGAGAGAGTGAAACGTGGGGAGAGAGAGTGAAACGTGGGGAGAGTGAAACGTGGGAGAGAGTGAAACGTGGAGAGAGTGAAACGTGGGGAGAGTGAAACGTGGAGAGAGTGAAACGTGGGGAGAGAGTGAAACGTGGGGAGAGAGTGAAACGTGGGGAGAGTGAAACGTGGGGAGAGTGAAACGTGGGGAGAGTGAAACGTGGGGAGAGTGAAACGTGGGGAGAGTGAAACGTGGAGAGAGAGTGAAACGTGGGAGAGAGTGAAACGTGGGGAGTGTGAAACGTGGGGAGAGTGAAACGTGGGGAGAGTGAAACGTGGGGAGAGTGAAACGTGGGGAGAGTGAAACGTGGAGAGAGTGAAACGTGGGGAGAGTGAAACGTGGGAGAGAGTGAAACGTGGGGAGAGTGTGAAACGTGGGGAGAGTGAAACGTGGGGAGAGAGTGAAACGTGGGGAGAGTGAAACGTGGGGAGAGTGAAACGTGGGGAGAGAGTGAAACGTGGGGGGAGAGTGAAACGTGGGGAGAGAGTGAACGTGGGGAGAGTGAAACGTGGAGAGAGTGAAACGTGGGGAGAGTGAAACGTGGAGAGAGTGAAACGTGGGGAGAGAGTGAAACGTGGGGAGTGTGAAACGTGGGGAGAGAGTGAAACGTGGGGAGAGTGAAACGTGGGGAGAGTGAAACGTGGGGAGTGTGAAACGTGGGGAGAGTGAAACGTGGGGGAGAGAGTGAAACGTGGGGAGAGTGAAACGTGGGGAGAGAGTGAAACGTGGGGAGAGTGAAACGTGGGGAGAGTGAAACGTGGGGAGAGAGTGAAACGTGGGGAGAGTGAAACGTGGGGAGAGAGTGAAACGTGGGGAGAGAGTGAAACGTGGGAGAGAGTGAAACGTGGGGAGAGAGTGAAACGTGGGGAGAGTGAAACGTGGGGAGAGTGAAACGTGGGGAGAGAGTGAAACGTGGGGAGAGTGAAACGTGGGGAGAGTGAAACGTGGGGAGAGAGTGAAACGTGGGGAGAGTGAAACGTGGGGAGAGAGTGAAACGTGGGGAGAGTGAAACGTGGGGAGAGAGTGAAACGTGGGGAGAGAGTGAAACGTGGGGAGAGTGAAACGTGGGGAGAGTGAAACGTGGGGAGAGTGAAACGTGGAGAGAGTGAAACGTGGGGGAGAGTGAAACGTGGGGAGAGTGAAACGTGGGGAGAGTGAAACGTGGGGAGAGAGTGAAACGTGGGGAGAGAGTGAAACGTGGGGAGAGAGTGAAACGTGGGGAGAGAGTGAAACGTGGGGAGAGAGTGAAACGTGGGGGGAGAGTGAAACGTGGGGAGAGTGAAACGTGGGGAGAGAGTGAAACGTGGGGAGAGTGAAACGTGGGGAGAGTGAAACGTGGGGAGAGTGAAACGTGGGGAGAGTGAAACGTGGAGAGAGTGAAACGTGGGGAGAGAGTGAAACGTGGGGAGAGTGAAACGTGGGGAGAGAGTGAAACGTGGAGAGAGTGAAACGTGGGGAGAGTGAAACGTGGGGAGAGTGAAACGTGGAGAGAGTGAAACGTGGGGAGAGAGTGAAACGTGGGGAGAGAGTGAAACGTGGGGAGAGTGAAACGTGGGGAGAGTGAAACGTGGGGAGAGTGAAACGTGGGGAGAGTGAAACGTGGAGAGAGTGAAACGTGGGGAGAGTGAAACGTGGGGAGAGTGAAACGTGGGGAGAGAGTGAAACGTGGGGAGAGTGAAACGTGGAGAGAGTGAAACGTGGGGGGAGAGTGAAACGTGGGGAGAGTGAAACGTGGGGAGAGAGTGAAACGTGGGGAGAGTGAAACGTGGAGAGAGTGAAACGTGGGGAGAGTGAAACGTGGGGAGAGAGTGAAACGTGGGGAGAGTGAAACGTGGAGAGAGTGAAACGTGGGGAGAGTGAAACGTGGAGAGAGTGAAACGTGGGGAGAGTGAAACGTGGAGAGAGTGAAACGTGGGGAGAGTGAAACGTGGAGAGAGTGAAACGTGGGGAGAGAGTGAAACGTGGGGAGAGAGTGAAACGTGGGGAGAGTGAAACGTGGAGAGAGTGAAACGTGGGGAGAGTGAAACGTGGAGAGAGTGAAACGTGGGGGGAGAGTGAAACGTGGGGAGAGAGTGAAACGTGGAGAGAGAGTGAAACGTGGGGAGAGTGAAACGTGGGGAGAGTGAAACGTGGGGAGAGTGAAACGTGGGGAGAGAGTGAAACGTGGGGGAGAGTGAAACGTGGGGAGAGTGAAACGTGGGGAGAGTGAAACGTGGAGAGAGTGAAACGTGGGGAGAGAGTGAAACGTGGAGAGAGTGAAACGTGGGGAGAGAGTGAAACGTGGGGAGAGAGTGAAACGTGGGGAGAGTGAAACGTGGGGAGAGTGAAACGTGGAGAGAGAGTGAAACGTGGGGAGAGTGAAACGTGGGGAGAGTGAAACGTGGGGAGAGAGTGAAACGTGGGGAGAGTGAAACGTGGAGAGAGTGAAACGTGGGGAGAGTGAAACGTGGGGAGAGAGTGAAACGTGGGGAGAGTGAAACGTGGAGAGAGTGAAACGTGGAGAGAGTGAAACGTGGGGAGTGTGAAACGTGGGGAGTGTGAAACGTGGGGAGAGTGAAACGTGGGGAGAGAGTGAAACGTGGGGAGAGTGAAACGTGGGGAGAGAGTGAAACGTGGGGAGAGTGAAACGTGGGGAGAGAGTGAAACGTGGGGAGTGTGAAACGTGGGGAGAGTGAAACGTGGGGAGAGAGTGAAACGTGGGGAGAGTGAAACGTGGGGAGAGTGAAACGTGGGGAGAGAGTGAAACGTGGGGAGAGTGAAACGTGGGGAGAGTGAAACGTGGGGAGAGTGAAACGTGGGGAGAGAGTGAAACGTGGGGAGAGAGTGAAACGTGGGGGAGAGTGAAACGTGGGGAGAGAGTGAAACGTGGGGAGAGTGAAACGTGGGGAGAGAGTGAAACGTGGGGGGAGAGTGAAACGTGGGGAGAGAGTGAAACGTGGGGAGAGTGAAACGTGGGGAGAGTGAAACGTGGGGAGAGTGAAACGTGGAGAGAGTGAAACGTGGGAGAGAGTGAAACGTGGGGAGAGAGTGAAACGTGGGGAGAGTGAAACGTGGGGGGAGAGTGAAACGTGGGGAGAGAGTGAAACGTGGGGAGAGAGTGAAACGTGGGGAGAGTGAAACGTGGGGAGAGAGTGAAACGTGGGGAGAGAGTGAAACGTGGGGAGAGTGAAACGTGGGGAGAGAGTGAAACGTGGGGAGAGAGTGAAACGTGGGGAGAGAGTGAAACGTGGGGAGAGTGAAACGTGGGGAGAGAGTGAAACGTGGGGAGAGAGTGAAACGTGGGGAGAGTGAAACGTGGGGAGAGTGAAACGTGGGGAGAGAGTGAAACGTGGGGAGAGAGTGAAACGTGGGGAGAGAGTGAAACGTGGGGAGAGTAAAACGTGGGGAGAGAGTGAAACGTGGGGAGAGAGTGAAACGTGGGGAGAGTGAAACGTGGGGAGAGTGAAACGTGGGGAGAGAGTGAAACGTGGGGAGAGTGAAACGTGGGGAGAGTGAAACGTGGGGAGAGTGAAACGTGGGGAGAGTGAAACGTGGAGAGAGTGAAACGTGGGGAGAGAGTGAAACGTGGGGAGAGTGAAACGTGGGGAGAGTGTGAAACGTGGGGAGAGAGTGAAACGTGGGAGAGAGTGAAACGTGGGGAGAGAGTGAAACGTGGGGAGAGTGAAACGTGGAGAGAGTGAAACGTGGGGAGAGAGTGAAACGTGGGGAGAGTGAAACGTGGGGAGAGGGAAACGTGGGGAGAGGGAAACGTGGGGAGAGAGTGAAACGTGGAGAGAGTGAAACGTGGGGAGAGAGTGAAACGTGGAGAGAGAGTGAAACGTGGGGAGAGTGAAACGTGGGGAGAGGGAAACGTGGGGAGAGAGTGAAACGTGGGGAGAGAGTGAAACGTGGAGAGAGTGAAACGTGGGGAGAGTGAAACGTGGGGAGAGTGAAACGTGGGGAGAGAGTGAAACGTGGGGAGAGTGAAACGTGGGGAGAGAGTGAAACGTGGGGAGAGAGTGAAACGTGGGGAGAGTGAAACGTGGAGAGAGTGAAACGTGGGGAGAGAGTGAAACGTGGGGAGAGAGTGAAACGTGGGGAGAGTGAAACGTGGGAGAGAGAAACGTGGGGAGAGTGAAACGTGGGGAGAGAGTGAAACGTGGGGAGAGAGTGAAACGTGGGGAGAGAGTGAAACGTGGGGAGAGAGTGAAACGTGGGGAGAGAGTGAAACGTGGGAGAGAGTGAAACGTGGGGAGAGTGAAACGTGGGGAGAGAGAAACGTGGGGAGAGTGAAACGTGGGAGAGAGTGAAACGTGGGGAGAGTGAAACGTGGGGAGAGAGAAACGTGGGGAGAGAGTGAAACGTGGAGGAGAGAGTGAAACGTGGGGAGAGTGAAACGTGGGGAGAGTGAAACGTGGGGAGAGTGAAACGTGGGGAGAGAGTGAAACGTGGGGAGAGTGAAACGTGGGGAGAGTGAAACGTGGGGAGAGAGTGAAACGTGGGGAGTGTGAAACGTGGGGAGAGAGAAACGTGGGGAGAGAGTGAAACGTGGGGAGAGAGTGAAACGTGGGGAGAGAGTGAAACGTGGGGAGAGTGAAACGTGGGGAGAGAGAAACGTGGGGAGAGTGAAACGTGGGGAGAGAGTGAAACGTGGGGAGAGAGTGAAACGTGGGGAGAGTGAAACGTGGGGAGAGAGAAACGTGGGGAGAGTGAAACGTGGAGAGAGTGAAACGTGGGGAGAGTGAAACGTGGGGAGAGTGTGAAACGTGGGGAGAGAGTGAAACGTGGGGAGAGAGTGAAACGTGGGGAGAGTGAAACGTGGGGAGAGAGTGAAACGTGGGGAGAGTGAAACGTGGAGAGAGTGAAACGTGGGGAGAGAGTGAAACGTGGGGAGAGAGTGAAACGTGGAGAGAGTGAAACGTGGGGAGAGTGAAACGTGGGGAGAGTGAAACGTGGGGAGAGAGAAACGTGGGGAGAGAGTGAAACGTGGGGAGAGAGTGAAACGTGGAGAGAGAGTGAAACGTGGGGAGAGTGAAACGTGGGGAGAGTGAAACGTGGGGAGAGAGTGAAACGTGGGGAGAGAGAAACGTGGGGAGAGTGTGAAACGTGGGAGAGTGAAACGTGGGGAGAGAGTGAAACGTGGGGAGAGTGAAACGTGGGGAGAGTGAAACGTGGGAGAGTGAAACGTGGGGAGAGTGAAACGTGGGGAGAGAGTGAAACGTGGGGAGAGTGAAACGTGGGGAGAGAGTGAAACGTGGGGAGAGTGAAACGTGGGGAGAGAGTGAAACGTGGGGAGAGTGAAACGTGGGAGAGAGTGAAACGTGGGGAGAGTGAAACGTGGGGAGAGTGAAACGTGGGGAGAGAGTGAAACGTGGGGAGAGTGAAACGTGGGAGAGAGTGAAACGTGGGGAGAGTGAAACGTGGGGAGAGTGTGAAACGTGGGGAGAGTGAAACGTGGGAGAGAGTGAAACGTGGGGAGAGTGAAACGTGGGGAGAGAGTGAAACGTGGGAGAGAGTGAAACGTGGAGAGAGTGAAACGTGGGGAGAGTGAAACGTGGGGAGAGTGAAACGTGGGGAGAGTGAAACGTGGGGAGAGAGTGAAACGTGGGGAGAGTGAAACGTGGGGAGAGAGTGAAACGTGGGGAGAGTGAAACGTGGGGAGAGAGTGAAACGTGGGGAGAGAGTGAAACGTGGGGAGAGTGAAACGTGGGGAGAGTGAAACGTGGGGAGAGTGAAACGTGGGGAGAGTGAAACGTGGGGAGAGTGAAACGTGGGGAGAGAGTGAAACGTGGGGAGAGTGAAACGTGGAGAGAGAGAAACGTGGGGAGAGTGAAACGTGGGGAGAGAGTGAAACGTGGGGAGAGAGTGAAACGTGGGGAGTGTGAAACGTGGGGAGAGAGAAACGTGGGGAGAGAGTGAAACGTGGGGAGAGGGAGAGAGTGAAACGTGGGGAGAGAGTGAAACGTGGGAGAGAGTGAAACGTGGGGAGAGTGAAACGTGGAGAGAGAGTGAAACGTGGGGAGAGTGAAACGTGGGAGAGAGTGAAACGTGGGGAGAGAGTGAAACGTGGGGAGAGTGAAACGTGGGGAGAGAGTGAAACGTGGAGAGAGTGAACGTGGGGAGAGTGAAACGTGGGGAGAGAGTGAAACGTGGAGAGAGTGAAACGTGGGGAGAGAGAAACCTGGGAGAGTGAAACGTGGGGAGAGTGAAACGTGGGGAGAGTGAAACGTGGGGAGAGTGAAACGTGGGGAGAGAGTGAAACGTGGAGAGAGTGAAACGTGGGAGAGAGTGAAACGTGGGGAGAGTGAAACGTGGGAGAGAGTGAAACGTGGGAGAGAGTGAAACGTGGAGAGAGTGAAACGTGGGGAGAGTGAAACGTGGAGAGAGTGAAACGTGGGGAGAGAGAAACGTGGGGAGAGTGAAACGTGGGGAGAGTGAAACGTGGGGAGAGTGAAACGTGGGGAGAGTGAAACGTGGGGAGAGAGAAACGTGGGGAGAGAGTGAAACGTGGGGAGAGAGTGAAACGTGGGGAGAGTGAAACGTGGGGAGAGAGTGAAACGTGGGAGAGAGTGAAACGTGGGGAGAGTGAAACGTGGGAGAGAGTGAAACGTGGGGAGAGTGAAACGTGGGGAGAGTGAAACGTGGGGAGAGAGTGAAACGTGGGGAGAGAGTGAAACGTGGGGAGAGTGAAACGTGGGGGAGAGTGAAACGTGGGGGAGAGTGAAACGTGGGAGAGAGTGAAACGTGGGGAGAGTGAAACGAGGGGAGAGTGAAACGTGGGGAGAGAGTGAAACGTGGGGAGAGAGTGAAACGTGGGGAGAGTGAAACGTGGGGAGAGAGTGAAACGTGGGAGAGAGTGAAACGTGGGGAGAGTGAAACGTGGGGAGAGTGAAACGTGGGGAGAGAGTGAAACGTGGGGAGAGAGAAACGTGGGAGAGTGAAACGTGGGAGAGTGAAACGTGGAGAGAGTGAAACGTGGGAGAGAGTGAAACGTGGGGAGAGTGAAACGTGGGGAGAGTGAAACGTGGGGAGAGTGAAACGTGGGGAGAGTGAAACGTGGGAGAGAGTGAAACGTGGGGAGAGTGAAACGTGGAGAGAGTGAAACGTGGGGAGAGAGTGAAACGTGGGGAGTGTGAAACGTGGGGAGAGTGAAACGTGGGGAGAGTGAAACGTGGGAGAGAGTGAAACGTGGGAGAGAGTGAAACGTGGGGAGAGAGTGAAACGTGGGGAGAGTGAAACGTGGGGGAGAGTGAAACGTGGGGAGAGTGAAACGTGGGGAGAGTGAAACGTGGGGAGAGTGAAACGTGGGGAGTGTGAAACGTGGGGAGAGTGAAACGTGGGAGAGAGTGAAACGTGGGGAGAGTGAAACGTGGGGAGAGTGAAACGTGGGGGAGAGTGAAACGTGGGGAGAGTGAAACGTGGGGAGAGTGAAACGTGGGGAGAGAGTGAAACGTGGGGAGAGTGAAACGTGGGGAGAGAGTGAAACGTGGGGAGAGTGAAACGTGGGGAGAGTGAAACGTGGGGAGAGAGTGAAACGTGGGGAGAGAGTGAAACGTGGGAGAGAGTGAAACGTGGAGAGAGAGTGAAACGTGGGGAGAGAGTGAAACGTGGGGAGAGTGAAACGTGGGGAGAGAGTGAAACGTGGGGAGAGTGAAACGTGGGGAGAGTGAAACGTGGGGAGAGTGAAACGTGGGGAGAGAGTGAAACGTGGAGAGAGTGAAACGTGGGAGAGAGTGAAACGTGGGGAGAGTGAAACGTGGGGAGAGTGAAACGTGGGGAGAGTGAAACGTGGGGAGAGAGTGAAACGTGGGGAGAGAGTGAAACGTGGGGAGAGAGTGAAACGTGGGGAGAGTGAAACGTGGGGAGAGTGAAACGTGGGGAGAGAGTGAAACGTGGAGAGAGTGAAACGTGGGGAGAGTGAAACGTGGGGAGAGAGTGAAACGTGGGGAGAGTGAAACGTGGGGAGAGAGTGAAACGTGGGGAGAGTGAAACGTGGGGAGAGTGAAACGTGGGGAGAGAGTGAAACGTGGGGAGAGTGAAACGTGGAGAGAGTGAAACGTGGGGAGAGTGAAACGTGGGGAGAGAGTGAAACGTGGGGAGAGTGAAACGTGGAGAGAGTGAAACGTGGGGAGAGAGTGAAACGTGGGGAGAGAGTGAAACGTGGGGAGAGTGAAACGTGGGGAGAGTGAAACGTGGGGAGAGTGAAACGTGGAGAGAGTGAAACGTGGGGAGAGTGAAACGTGGGGAGAGTGAAACGTGGGGAGAGAGTGAAACGTGGGGAGAGTGAAACGTGGAGAGAGTGAAACGTGGGGAGAGTGAAACGTGGGGAGAGAGTGAAACGTGGGGAGAGTGAAACGTGGGAGAGAGTGAAACGTGGGGAGAGTGAAACGTGGGGAGAGAGTGAAACGTGGGGAGAGTGAAACGTGGAGAGAGTGAAACGTGGGGAGAGTGAAACGTGGGGAGAGAGTGAAACGTGGGGAGAGAGTGAAACGTGGGGAGAGTGAAACGTGGGGAGAGAGTGAAACGTGGGGAGAGAGTGAAACGTGGGGAGAGTGAAACGTGGGGAGAGTGAAACGTGGGGAGAGTGAAACGTGGGGAGAGTGAAACGTGGGAGAGAGTGAAACGTGGGGAGAGTGAAACGTGGGGAGAGTGAAACGTGGGGAGAGAGTGAAACGTGGGGAGAGAGTGAAACGTGGGGAGAGTGAAACGTGGGGAGAGAGTGAAACGTGGGGAGAGAGTGAAACGTGGGGAGAGAGTGAAACGTGGGGAGAGTGAAACGTGGGGAGAGTGAAACGTGGGGAGAGTGTGAAACGTGGGGAGAGAGTGAAACGTGGGGAGAGAGTGAAACGTGGGGAGAGAGTGAAACGTGGGGAGAGTGAAACGTGGGGAGAGAGTGAAACGTGGGGAGAGTGAAACGTGGGGAGAGAGAAACGTGGGGAGAGAGAAACGTGGGGAGAGTGAAACGTGGGGAGAGTGAAACGTGGGGAGAGAGTGAAACGTGGGAGAGAGTGAAACGTGGAGAGAGAGTGAAACGTGGGGAGAGAGTGAAACGTGGGGAGAGTGAAACGTGGGGAGAGTGAAACGTGGGGAGAGAGTGAAACGTGGGGAGAGTGAAACGTGGGGAGAGTGAAACGTGGGGAGAGAGTGAAACGTGGGGAGAGTGAAACGTGGGGAGAGTGAAACGTGGGGAGAGTGAAACGTGGGGAGAGAGTGAAACGTGGGGAGAGTGAAACGTGGGGAGAGTGAAACGTGGGGAGAGTGAAACGTGGGGAGAGAGTGAAACGTGGGGAGAGTGAAACGTGGGGAGAGTGAAACGTGGGGAGAGTGAAACGTGGGGAGAGTGAAACGTGGGGAGAGAGTGAAACGTGGGGAGAGAGTGAAACGTGGGGAGAGTGAAACGTGGGGAGAGTGAAACGTGGGGAGAGTGAAACGTGGGGAGAGTGAAACGTGGGGAGAGAGTGAAACGTGGGGAGAGTGAAACGTGGAGAGAGTGAAACGTGGGGAGAGTGAAACGTGGGGAGAGTGAAACGTGGGGAGAGTGAAACGTGGGAGAGAGTGAAACGTGGGGAGAGTGAAACGTGGGGAGAGTGAAACGTGGAGAGAGTGAAACGTGGGGAGAGTGAAACGTGGGGAGAGTGAAACGTGGGGAGAGAGTGAAACGTGGGGAGAGTGAAACGTGGGGAGAGTGAAACGTGGGGAGAGAGTGAAACGTGGGGAGAGTGTGAAACGTGGGGAGAGAGTGAAACGTGGGGAGAGTGAAACGTGGGGAGAGAGTGAAACGTGGGGAGAGTGAAACGTGGGGAGAGTGAAACGTGGGGAGAGTGAAACGTGGGGAGAGTGAAACGTGGGAGAGAGTGAAACGTGGAGAGAGTGAAACGTGGGGAGAGTGAAACGTGGGGAGAGTGAAACGTGGGGAGAGTGAAACGTGGGGGAGAGTGAAACGTGGAGAGAGTGAAACGTGGGGAGAGAGTGAAACGTGGGGAGAGTGAAACGTGGGGAGAGTGAAACGTGGGGAGAGTGAAACGTGGGGAGAGAGTGAAACGTGGGGAGAGTGAAACGTGGAGAGAGTGAAACGTGGGGGAGAGTGAAACGTGGGGAGAGTGAAACGTGGGGAGAGAGTGAAACGTGGGGAGAGTGAAACGTGGGAGAGAGTGAAACGTGGGGAGAGTGAAACGTGGAGAGAGTGAAACGTGGGGAGAGTGAAACGTGGAGAGAGTGAAACGTGGGGAGAGTGAAACGTGGGAGAGTGAAACGTGGGGAGAGTGAAACGTGGGGAGAGTGAAACGTGGGGAGAGAGTGAAACGTGGGGAGAGTGAAACGTGGGAGAGAGTGAAACGTGGGGAGAGTGAAACGTGGAGAGAGTGAAACGTGGGGAGAGTGAAACGTGGGGAGAGTGAAACGTGGGGAGAGTGAAACGTGGGGAGAGTGAAACGTGGGGAGAGTGAAACGTGGGGAGAGTGAAACGTGGGGAGAGTGAAACGTGGGGAGAGTGAAACGTGGAGAGAGTGAAACGTGGGGACGTGGGAGAAGTGGGAGTGAAACGTGGGGAGAGAGTGAAACGTGGGGAGAGTGAAACGTGGGGAGAGTGAAACGTGGGGAGAGAGTGAAACGTGGGGAGAGAGTGAAACGTGGGGAGAGTGAAACGTGGGGAGAGTGAAACGTGGGAGAGAGTGAAACGTGGAGAGAGTGAAACGTGGAGAGAGTGAAACGTGGGGAGAGTGAAACGTGGGGAGAGTGAAACGTGGGGAGAGTGAAACGTGGGGAGAGAGTGAAACGTGGGGAGAGTGAAACGTGGGGAGAGAGTGAAACGTGGGGAGAGTGAAACGTGGGGAGAGTGAAACGTGGGGAGAGTGAAACGTGGGGAGAGTGAAACGTGGGGAGAGAGTGAAACGTGGGGAGAGTGAAACGTGGGGAGAGTGAAACGTGGGGAGAGTGAAACGTGGGGAGAGTGAAACGTGGGGAGAGTGAAACGTGGGGAGAGTGAAACGTGGGAGAGAGTGAAACGTGGGGAGAGAGTGAAACGTGGGGAGAGTGAAACGTGGGGAGAGTGAAACGTGGGGAGAGAGTGAAACGTGGGGAGAGAGTGAAACGTGGGGAGAGTGAAACGTGGGGAGAGTGAAACGTGGGGAGAGAGTGAAACGTGGGGAGAGAGTGAAACGTGGGGAGAGTGAAACGTGGAGAGAGTGAAACGTGGAGAGAGTGAAACGTGGGAGAGAGTGAAACGTGGGGAGTGTGAAACGTGGGGAGAGAGTGAAACGTGGGGAGAGTGAAACGTGGGGAGAGTGAAACGTGGGGAGAGAGTGAAACGTGGGGAGAGTGAAACGTGGGGAGAGTGAAACGTGGGGAGAGTGAAACGTGGGGAGAGTGAAACGTGGGGAGAGTGAAACGTGGGGAGAGAGTGAAACGTGGGGAGAGTGAAACGTGGGGAGAGTGAAACGTGGGGAGAGTGAAACGTGGGGAGAGTGAAACGTGGGGAGAGAGTGAAACGTGGGGAGAGTGAAACGTGGGGGAGAGTGAAACGTGGGAGAGAGTGAAACGTGGGAGAGAGTGAAACGTGGGGAGAGTGAAACGTGGGGAGAGAGTGAAACGTGGGGAGAGAGTGAAACGTGGGGAGAGAGTGAAACGTGGGGAGAGAGTGAAACGTGGGGAGAGTGAAACGTGGGAGAGTGAAACGTGGGGAGAGAGTGAAACGTGGGGAGAGTGAAACGTGGGGAGAGTGAAACGTGGGGAGAGTGAAACGTGGGGAGAGAGTGAAACGTGGGAGAGTGAACGTGGAGAGAGTGAAACGTGGGGAGAGTGAAACGTGGGGAGAGTGAAACGTGGGGAGAGTGAAACGTGGGGAGAGAGTGAAACGTGGGGAGAGTGAAACGTGGGAGAGAGTGAAACGTGGGGAGAGTGAAACGTGGGGAGAGTGAAACGTGGGGAGAGAGTGAAACGTGGGAGAGAGTGAAACGTGGGGAGAGAGTGAAACGTGGGGAGAGTGAAACGTGGGGAGAGAGTGAAACGTGGGGAGAGTGAAACGTGGGAGAGAGTGAAACGTGGGGAGAGAGTGAAACGTGGGAGAGTGAAACGTGGGGAGAGAGTGAAACGTGGGGAGAGTGAAACGTGGGGAGAGTGAAACGTGGGGAGAGAGTGAAACGTGGGGAGAGTGAAACGTGGGGAGAGTGAACGTGGAGAGGAACGTGGGGAGAGAGTGAAACGTGGGGAGAGTGAAACGTGGGGAGAGTGAAACGTGGGGAGAGAGTGAAACGTGGGGAGAGAGTGAAACGTGGGGGAGAGTGAAACGTGGGGAGAGTGAAACGTGGGGAGAGTGAAACGTGGGGAGAGAGAAACGTGGGGAGAGAGTGAAACGTGGGGAGAGTGACGGGGAGAGAGTGAAACGTGGGGAGAGAGTGAAACGTGGGGAGAGTGAAACGTGGGGAGAGTGAAACGTGGAGAGAGAGTGAAACGTGGGGAGAGTGAAACGTGGGAGAGAGTGAAACGTGGGGAGAGAGTGAAACGTGGGGAGAGAGTGAAACGTGGGGAGAGTGAAACGTGGAGAGAGTGAAACGTGGAGAGAGTGAAACGTGGGGAGAGTGAAACGTGGGGAGAGAGTGAAACGTGGGGAGAGTGAAACGTGGGGAGAGTGAAACGTGGGGAGAGAGTGAAACGTGGGGAGAGTGAAACGTGGGGAGAGTGAAACGTGGGGAGAGTGAAACGTGGGGAGAGTGAAACGTGGGGAGAGTGAAACGTGGGGAGAGTGAAACGTGGGGAGTGTGAAACGTGGGGAGAGTGAAACGTGGGGAGAGAGTGAAACGTGGGGAGTGTGAAACGTGGGGAGAGAGTGAAACGTGGGGAGAGAGTGAAACGTGGGGA